>NC_089749.1:1184836-1197336 GCF_040412425.1 Macrobrachium rosenbergii | reverse complement strand
CAGAAGGCTGTAAGCTCCCAGTTGGGAAAGGAGAAGTTTAAATGATTCTAAAATCTGAAAATTAATCAGACCAAACGAACCTAAAGTAAATGAACTCAGAGACAAAAACAAGCAATATACAATACGATTTGCTGTTTATGATTCGTGACAGTTTTTGAAATATAGTATAATACAGATGTTTTTTAAGATGAAGATGACAATAATCACATTGAAGAGGATTTTGAGAACATAACCATAAAGCTCCGTAAATTAACTGGCCTGTTTTTCAGAACCTTCGCAAATGAAAGAAAGGAAGAATATTATCGATAGTAAAACTGTCCGAGACAGCAGCAGAAAACGGTTGTAAAGTTGGGGGATCCTACTTCGGTAACAGGAGCAATGAGATCAAATTCTGAGTTTCTGATGTCAACAGAAAACTCAAGATTCGATTTAAAAAGAAGTTTATCCTTTCAGTTCAGTTGTCTTAAATAAACCATTATTCAAACAAATGAGTACTGTTAAAAATGGGATATAAGAGAGAGTTTTCTTACTATTTTCTATATAAATCTTCTTTGAAAATGTAAAATAAACGAACATGATAAAACAATTATAGACTATCAAAACGAAAAATGAGAGGTTATTATAGCTAAGCTGTCTCATAGTCAAGTTTCTGACATCTCTTAGAATACTAATGAAATGAGATCGTTACAAATGACCCTAACGAGAAAGTTTCCCCTTTCCTGTATTAGTCTCTCTCTCTCTCTCTCTCTCTCTCTCTCTCTCTCTCTCTCTCTCTCTCTCTCTCTCTCTCTCTCTCTCTCTTCCCTTCCCCTTGAGGACGAGTTAGATGAATTTGATCCTGATGCTAAGTAATATCGATTCCAATGGCTTCTGTATTAATAAATATCGAGCTTCTGGTTCGATAAGGCATTATTGATCTGCTAAAGTGTCAGTCGTAATCTACTCTAAAAATGGAAGCAGTAAATCCTTAATAAGCTCAGTAAATCTTGGGATTATTCTAGAATGGAACGGAAATGTGAATTTCACTTTTAGTAAGGACTAAAGTATACCGCAATCTTTACTTGAGTTAAAATTCCAAGTGGAAAAGACTGTGCTTGCTCAAGTATCCTTTAGTTTTTGCCTGCACAAACTTTTTAGGTATTACAAGACTTCTGAGCCTGTCTTCTTGGCTCTGGGAAAAAGATCGAAAAATCACAAACTACGGAAGTCTCCATCATTCCTTTCTCCTTCTTTATTCTTTTCTCCAGCTCCTCGTGCCTGGGCTAGTCAGGAGGTGACTGTTCCAATGGGCCCTTCACTAGAAATGAAAAGGAAGCCGAACGAGTCCAGCATTTACATAAGAAAAGCTCTCTTAAAAACACAATGTGTCTTTCTGTAAAGGAACCGACACAATTCTACTCAGTCATCCCCCTTCAGAGTAAAAAAAAAAAAAATAGCAGATTTACCTGCTCGGGTGAGAAAACTTGTATTCTTTAGGCGAGGAAATTGCAAAATTGGGAAACACGGCGGAAAGTGGAAACATTCAAGTTTTAAAAATATATGGTACGACGGACTAATCAGATATGATACTTCACATTTATGATTATGACTCAATATCTGTGGGATAGGAAAGTCTGACAGGTATAATGTCCAGGTGAATATGCACAGCTCCAGATAGACTGCAAGTTCTGGAGAGCAATGACCAAAGGAGCAGGCAATAAATAAGTAGATGACATTGACCTTAAGTCACCCCCATGGGACAAGTGGCATGTGGCAACTGGTGGGAAGCAAGTTGCAATGCGCGCGCTAAAGGCACTCCCCTTTCATTATCCGATTTTAATCGGATATAAGACCACTTTTACTTAATATTTATTAAGTGATTCCCTAGAACGTATCTTCATGAACAGTCAGCTTCGTTCCTTTCCTTACAGAAACAACATAACGAATAGGAACAAATAAAACAAAATCATTTGCTTTCAAGCTGGATTGCTATCAAGTTGAAAAATCACATTTTTGAGTTCAGGTTTTTATTAAAAAATCAGAACTTTGATTGCACTACACCCTCAGCAGGTTTCATGGACTCCTACCACCTTAGGATTGCCACCCCCGCCCCCCTCCCATCTCCCAATCCTGCCATCCCTAAAGGGTCCCATTACAAGGTAGCCTCTTGGCCTAGTCAGGTTGTACTGTATGTCTGAGGTATACGAGAGTTGCCATCTGCGATGCCCGCCGGAGCAGCGGAAAGTTAGAAAACGTCTGTGAATATCATGCCAGCTGAGGAAAACACTTGAGACAGTGAGAGAGAGAAAGAAAAAGAGAGCTCGTGATTCATTGCCTACTTAGCGTAATTCTCTGTAGATTCATTCTTATCAAGTTTTGGTATTTTGAGACAGAACTCTTTCCTTTTTCACAATTAAAATTAAATTTGCATTTCCGCAGGAAACAAAAGCAATTATGCAGTAAAAGCGAAACAGGTAATGAGAAAATATTTCATAAATTATGATACACTTCAAAGCACCTTAAAACAACGTAAGGCATTTAAGAGACCTCATTGGGTGCAGCATCAACATTTACTAAAGATCTATTCATGAAAGAATCATTTTCATGATTAAGACATGTAAGCAAAAGACCTGGAATCATTCGATGTGGTCGTTATAATCAAATTAAACCATAGCCCAGGACAGCAAAATATTCTTTCAAATATTTCCAGACAAACCGAGTGAGTAATTGCGCACCGGGGAAAATCTTGAGTTCCCTGATAGGCCCATTCACTAAGAGCTAACTTCACCCCTAAAACAAGAATAAAACATAGATTCCTGCCAAGATGAAAAATCCTAAATTTAATTTTAGCCTTCTCCGGAATTGCGGTCCCTTCATTAACCTGCATCTACGGTAAGGTACATGATTGGGTTCTCTTCCCAGTCACCCCCCTTCCTATAAGGTCTGCACCCCCACCCCTACGCAGTGAATGCTCAACTCTTACCTCAGTCAGGTTAGTTGTCTAGAGCCTTCCAAAGTCACCATCCGTAATGCCTTCAAAAGCATGAGATGATTAGATCGGAGGGGAACGATTTGAGAGAGGGAGAGAGAGAGAGAGAGAGAGAGAGAATCTTCTTAACATGTTAATAGCTGAACAGTCGTCTTTGTCAAATTTATTACTAGCGCAGATATAAATGGTGTGTTGGAGTAATCATGCGTTAATGTTAATGTATTGAGTAAAATATACACACATTACATACACACCACACACATACACACATATTATTATTATTATTATATTATTATATTTTATATATATATAAATTATTCATATTTTATTATATATTTAAAATATATTTAAATGTTAGTTAAATGACATGATGAACTTCACTCTTTTCTATAGCCTTATGAAAGCTTGATCAAATAAATATAATAATAATAATAATAATAATATAATAATAATAATAATATATAATAATAATAATAATAATAATACAATATAATAATTTATACTCAATACATTAAAATACAGATGTGAAATCAACTGAAAATCAGAGTCTGAAAACGAATTTTCTTCGGCCTCTTTGAAAGCATTTGTCATGGTTTCTCAAACGAAAATTCTGTAAAATATAGAAGGACAAATATATAACCTCTTTCCCTCAGTGGATTCCGTGTTGAATTTAGAATCTTAATTTATTGCCTAGTAATTTTTGGATAATACGTTGATAGAAAATATGATATATTTAAAATATATTTATAGTTTACTCGCAGTTATTTGGTTTTAAATAACGTTTATATTATATAGAGAATTTTTAAATTTTTTTATTTTATCTGTTATTTGTAACTTTTAGGTTCTTCTTTCCTTATTGTTCCTCCATTTACTCCTCCTCCTCCTCCTCCCCGTTTTCCCAGATCCGCTTCCTTTTAAAATTCATTTTTTCTATATCATTTAAATTTTTAGTTAGAAGTGACTATTTGTATTTAAATTTTGATTCATTTTTATTTTATTTCACTCTTAAGTTTCATGGATTTGATCCAGATAAGCAATAAGTAATAATGTCTGTAATAATTTTAATGATAATAATAATAATAATAATAATAATAATAATAATAATATTCATTATACTCAATTACGATTTTAAAATACAGTGTGAAATCAAATGAAAACCAGAGTATGAAAACGAACTGGAAGTTTTCGAAAGCATTTTGATGTCATGGTTTCGGAAACGATAATTCAAAATAATTTTATAGTGGGTTCCTGATAAGAGACGGAATTGGTCATTTAGAAGTCGGTCTTTCATCACAGAAATTGAGCTGTCCTTGGTAATTTTTCACACTTGGATAAGTCGGCATCATTGATGAGAAAATAAATCAGATTTTAGTTTTATATTTGGGAGACTGGATAGTTTTATTGCCGTGATATGATTGTTTACAAAGGCTCAAACAAAATCATTAATATGTTGCAGGTAGAGAATTATTATTATGATTCAGTTTTCAATAGTGAGTTGAACATCTGCAGGTTTATTCTTTTAGATTCATCATTCACCGTTAACAATACTTTACAACGTATTTCTTCTCCTTTATGGTTGGCTTTCAAATTTAAATATTCTTTTCGGTGAAAAATTGGTTGTATGTTTATGGCGTTTTCGTCTTTCCCACAGAAAATTTATTCATTTTCAGTAATAATAATTTGAACTCACTCTTTTATGAGAACAGTCAGGTCACTTACCTGATAAGCTTGAATCCTTCCGAGAGATTGTACCTACATATGACGACGCAAATAGCAAACAAAACTAGAAGAAAGTAAAAAAGTAAATTCTAATGTTGTCGTTCTAGACAAATACATAATATAAAGTCTGTGTCTGTGAGTTGTTTACAAAGAACAGTTTTGACAATTTTATTTTCCTATAGGTAGGGAAACTAGGATTCTCTCTCTCTCTCTCTCTCTCTCTCTCTCTCTCTCTCTCTCTCTCTCTCTCTCTCTCTTATCTCTTTATTTACAAACCCCGAGGGCTAAATGGCCACTAAAACCAAGCAGAAGATGACAACTGAAAATTAGCATGTGGAAATTTCTTACTCGTAGAATACAGCCGAAAGAAAAATGTCAAAACTGTTCAACGTAATTTTCGAAAAGAAATTAAGAAAATCTGACTAGGCAGTTACATCTGAAGTTTTCAGGGAGAGCCGTTACAACGGTGATGTATGAACAACGTTATATCTGTTTTTAGAACTCGCTTTACATTTATTGATCCATACGCCATAGGCTATACGAGAGGCGGAGACCCGGCTCGCTAATCTGGATCGATCTTGTAAGGAAAAAAATATTTTTTTTTTTAGCATATCACGTAGTTTTAGTAAGAGAGATCGATTATCAAATAAGGGTAGAGTAATCAGATAAGTATGGTGTGTTATTTGTTGTATTGACTGGACAGAGAACATATAGACCTATGGAATGTAGGCTCAGACGCCTAGCTTGTAGCCGAACCAATGGGCACTTGACAGTGTTAGGTTATAGGCTAAGTAGATAAAATGTAACTTAACTAATATGACCTGGCAGTGAGTGGAGTTTAAGAGGATGTTGATTAGCTTTCGTAGTAAAACCATACATTGCCAACCAAAAGGTAAAAATCAAGTTAGAATCCAAGAGTTGTGGAGTTACTATTGGGCTATTCAAAATCAAATCGCTATTTTATATCTCATGATTTAGCGCCCTTCTTCTCGCTAACCAGTTTACACGCAAAATGGGCGCTGTGTTTAGTAGCAGATCCATTGGGATGGAAGTAAAAACGATAAATGTAAAGGAGACGACTGCACAGGTAATCTGTATCGTTTCACTTTGGTTTTATGTGGAACCCTCCACAGGGATGATTCCCTCTCTGGCAGGCCTTTTGTATGTTTTCAGAATAAGGTGCTTCTTATATTTTATATTTGTCTTTCAGTGTTTTCTTGTCAGTCTCAGTAGCTCCTGCAGAATAGGAGAGTCTTTAGTTCTTTTAAAATTAGCTTTCTTCTTCTATGATCTTCACTTCAGCTGGTATTTTGTTGTATAGTGTTGGTGCGCAGTTTTACAAATGCTCTCTCGCCTGATTTACAGTATGTTCCAGGTTCAAATAGCCTATATGCTTCACTTGCATGTCTGATTACGTTTATATCATTTTTCGGTAGAACTAAGCATCATCTCCGCATGGGTATTTCCTTTAAAATTGACTTTTCCTGTAGTATTTTTGTTGCTTGTCAAGAATTTACCATTATTTTTTGTTGGTCAACTGCAATTAACCTGTAATTAGCCTCAGAACTGATTACGTTTTTGTATGCTGGCCATCCTGGAATGCTATCACACATGGTCAGTATTATAAGGGAACTTTTGGTAAAAAGTGGTTTCCTTTACTGGGAGATCAGCCCCCTTGCTAAGTAACACAGCCTACTAGGTTAGGTTAGGTTAGGGTACGTTAGGTTAGTACGGTTCCTTTTATAATAGACTTCCTTAGCTAGTCCCTTCTTGAACATATGGCTCCCGAATGACTTTCGTATTCGCTGAACCGTTCCATACAGTCCATGCGGAGTTATTACTTAGAAATACCCATTTCACTTGATTGATGTAGAAAATGTATATGATGTAGTACAGGTGAGATAACTTGAGACATTTACTGTGATAATGAGAAATTCACTGTATTTTGCCTATATTGTTACTTTAATCTCAGAGGGGCTGGTACTAAGTTTGGCATCCTGCAGTGCTTCCACTATGTTTAGTACCAGCCACTTGGGGATTAATGTGAAATTACAAACAAAAGACGGCAAATTTCTCATTGGCTTGATAGTTTTCTCAGATTATCTCCCCTGTACTGCTTAAGTCTGTATAGGCTTAGGCTACACCATTTAATATATTGTTTAACCAAAAAATTTTAGCCTATTAATAAACAATAACTTCGTGTGGCCTTCCCCTTTATACTTACTGTAAAAACATAAACTAAAGACAGTAAATATCATAAAAATAACCAAAAGACAAAAATAGGAACAAGAACATAACCAAAAGCCAAAAAAGTTTCCAATCATCAACTGGTGGGAATCAGTCTATGGAAGTAGTATTCAGTTTATCCCATTTAGGAAGAAAATGTGCACTGTATGAATAAATGGACGCAAAGTATTATGGATAGCCTATGTATTTATGTGATGGTACAGCAGCCCAAACACATAGCCTAGAATCCTGGAGGAAACGTGTCTAGGAACCATGAGAATTGCATCCAAATTAATACTGCATTCTACTAATGTAAAATACACTAAAAATTGCTCCATAGCCTAGCAGAATCTTTATTTTGGGTAACATAAATCTATAAAAAAGTGCATTTAACAACTACTACAAGGATTTTAATACTTTATTGTTCATTGTGAGTTATGAGAGGAAAGGTTGCAAGGTATTGCAACACCAAATACTAGTCAATGCCTTTCAGTGTTGTGAAATAATTGTACTTTGTGGTATTATTGTTCTTTAAATTTTTCATATTTTGGACTCAAAGATATCCTCTTCCTGACATTTGTTTCATTAGTAAATGAATACTTTTAGAAATGGTGGACTCTGCCTTTATATCATACTATTTTGGGGACCACAGTGGGAAAGTGGGGTTTTTTCTTGTGGTGGAAAAACACAACAAGTGAAATACAGGGATGTTAATCCCACTGATTGCTGCCACTCAGATTATGGAAAGTTTATGGAATGATTTCAAACGAAGATTATGCACTAGAATAAAGACCTGGTACCTTAGGTTAGGGTTGCTTAGGTTGCAGCCATATTATTATCCGTTATTCCATTTGTTGTGCCCTAGGTTAGGTTAGTTGGGTGTCTAGGCCTAGGTAAGGACCTGACATCCAAGTAAGGTCAGGTTAGGGGTCAGGGCCTAGGGCTAGGTAAGGATGCAGCCCCTAGGTTAGGTTAAGCAGGGGGTCCTGTGCTAGGTAAGGTCTCCCCCCCCCATCTAAGTAAGAAGTCAACTTGTTAGGTTAAATTCATCCTTGAATTTCACTCATTTGTGTTTCCCTCTACCTAATAACCCTGCTTTCCCACTGTAGCCCCCAAAATTGTAGGATATAACGATGGGTGTACTGTCTCTAAAAATTGTCATATTTAACAACGCGAGTGTCAGAAATGTTCAGAGTGCACATTAAAACAATGGAAAATGGTATTATCAAGTCCAAAATATGATAACAGTATAAAGTAAAAATATACTGAACCAAATTAGTGATGTCCATAAACATGTGAACTAGCTAACAGCTGATAAGTGGCTTGTGAATCTTCAAGTGATGTTATAACAGTATAATTTGTTTAGGATTGAGGGAGGAATTAGTGCTTGCAATCACTTGAATGAATATATGGGCCAAAAAGTTGAGAAGTGTCGTCTTGAACCAAAAGCATCAGAATTTAGTTAATGTAAGTGTATAACATATTGCGACAGTCACATACATATTCAGTCTCCTTGTCACAGTTGGTGTATGCATGTGTTGACAAATCACTAAATGTCGTAATGTCTAGCATTTGTATTACTGAATTGCACAATAAAATATTCTTGGCAATTAAAATGAAAACTAATCAAGAATTTACCAAGAAGATATGCAGTTGGCAGTGATGCCACAAGCTTACCATATGCAAATTCTGTGAGGTTTGAGAAGTGGGGACCTGACAACTTCAGAACACTTATCTTAAAATTAGTCACTAAGCATGGTTACAAAGTCTATACTTGACATAGTAAAGTGGGGACCTAAATCAAGTTCATTTACATGTTGGAAACTTTGCTATGATCTCCAGCCAGATGACACTGACATCCCAATGTTTTAAATGGTGTATGTCAATGCTAAAAGAAATAGGTTCTTAGTTCTGGAGTTAATGAACACTTTTTAAGTACTATATATTACTTTTAATAAGAGTTCCCTCCTCCCCACCCCCTTCACACTTACCAAGGGAGGCCTCACCCATTTTTGCATACTTCAGTACTACATGTTTTTACCACCATCAGTTTGGTGTTTACCACTTTTGGCCAGGTGTAATGGAATTATTAATGGTAACAGACTTGTATTGATGAGAAGTTGAAATGTATTAAAGTTTTTGATTTCATTATTATTTGTATACTGCTGTGTTAGTAAGACATATTTGTGTTCTGTAATGTAAATTTCTATACTTCTTGTAGTTTCTAGAGATTACTGTTGCTAGTTTTATCTTTTATTTCCATTGATTCTTGCCATATGTTGTTGGGTTTTCTGCTTGTTGTTAGATTTTTCCATAGCTTTCATGGTTGACATCACATTATTTGACAAATGGTAAATTGAACATATTTGCAGTTTGAATGCTGTATGGTTAAGATATTCTTATTTAATTTTGTTTTAGAAGCAAAAATGTTAAGTACTTATGTACTGTAATGTGTATTTTGCTCTAGAAGCTTTATGTGGGTTGAGCAGCTATTGATTTCAGTTACTGTATTATATAATTTTGTGCTTGACATTAGGAGGATTGTTAATCACAGAGTAAGGGTAGGAAGTACACATATTCATAATTCTTCTCTCTCTTTGACTTTCAGGTCTCTAAATGAGAACAGGAATGAAGTCACCAGTCAGGCAAGAGTTAATTTCTTAAAGGTAACACATCAGTGGAAGTCAAAACTGGAGCCTGGTTTGCAGAGGTTTAATGCAAGATCACTGAAAATAGTCTAGCACCCTGTGTGATTTGTATGTGTTATTAACACAGTATTTGTAAGGACCTGCTGATTGGGTGATCTTTATAGGTCTGATAAATATGATCAGTGTCCTTTGAGGTTGCTTGCCTATGAAGATGTCTCTACTTTAAGGAGGTCTTCCCATGAAACTTTGTCCCAGGATGATGAGCTATCCTGTGATAACGTACCTTATGAGTTTGATTTTTATAACATGGAGAATATTTTCTTGCTGGACAACATGGTAGACCATAAAGATGAAGCAGAAGAAGGAATAGAGGCAAGAGTTCTAGCAGGATGACCTATATATCTATTCAGCGCTATTGCTTAAACATGTTTAGTACATGATTATGAGAAAATTAAAAAATAGCTAAGAAATGTAATGGCTGAGCCAGTCATCAATAATATCTTTCTTAGGTTAACAATTTTAGTAGATACCTTTATTAGTAGAATTAACTGCATATTATGACAGGTATTTGGACCTTTCACCAGCTTGGGAATTCCATGATTGCTTCATGGAATGATCAGAATCAATTTTGAACTCTTAAGTCATAAAGTAAACCAAAAGATGAGTTATTAGATGAACATGATCAGAAGATGAAATATGCAAAGTCTGTTGTCTTTGCTTGTTTACAGGATGTAAAATTAACATACTTTGTCCTTAAAATGAAATTTGAATGCCCCATTCTCACTGTCAGTTTCATAGCTATATCAGCAAATGAGTTGTCAGTGTGGGTAGATGTGTATCAGTGCAGAACTGAATTTTGTGTCAGTCAGTTTTGTTGTTAGGAAAATGGAATATATATATGTGAATAATTTTTTCCACTGGAGCACAATAACAACATTGCTGATGTTATTAGAAAACAAAAATCTACAAATGGAGAGTATGGTAAAAAAAAAAATTGGCATTAAGTTGCAGTTTCAAGGAAGTTATGAAGTGAAAAACATTCTTTTTAAAATCAACAAAAAGCATACACCATATGTTACATAAAGTAAATCTATTGTCAGTAAGCAAGATAAATTTATGATATAAACAAATATCCTGAAGCAAGATTGGAAGTTTGGAAATGCAAGAATAGCTAAATCTACCCATTTAGACTACATTCTGAGACCTGAGAAGCAATTATTATTTACATAATAATGGACGTCTTGAAGGTAAGCAAAGTATTTTCCAGTCTTCCTTAGATCTGTAAATCTTATGCTTTTCACAATCATATACACTGTATATGCTTTGTACTAAAAGTTATAATAAAAATATTCTTTCCACCTTTAGGTGTGGTCTTTAGGATCAGTAAATTGAAAACTTGTTGCTGCTGATGTCCGAAGTTGTATGCCTACAAGTATTATAGAACTTAAAGAACCTGCTTTAAAGCCAAGTGATTTAGTACTGAGGCCTTTGCACAGCTGTACTTTTCACTCTGAATAGGTAAGTTTATATTGACCCTGGGATTTTATTTTTATAGACTAAATTTAACTGCTCTTTAATATGGTATACAGTATATTATTTTTTGTCTCAAATTTATTTGCAACTTCTCTGATGGCCAAACTGATTATGGGTGTATTACAGTTGATTAGTGAGTTGTAAGTGTATTAAGATTATCCATTTCACCATCAGCTGTGGTTTTTGGGCTCACCAAATCCAAGTCTCACTGCTCTTGGCCACAGCTTTATTCCTGCAAGTGATAACATTATCAACATGCTTTAAATCCAAGTGATTTACTGAAGCTATGCACAGCATTTCTTTTTATTTTGGACAGGTATGTTGATGATCTTAAGTTTTTTATTTTTGTAGTCAGTTCAATCTCTCTTTTGCCTTCAGTTGTTTGATGGCAGTTATTTTGTCACCTCTAATTCACACACCTTGCTTTGAATGACAACAGTGTGTTGTCAGTGATTTAAGAGGCACAGTAATTTGATAATTGTATGGTTTTTCATCACTTACATTTTATGTCAGTAGAATGTATTGAGGACAATGAAACAATTACTTGAAAAAAATATTTTCAAGTTTAAAATTTAAATAAACCATATTATCACCATTTGATGGGTTTGGAACTTATACAGTATATTGAATTGATTTTTAATGAGTATTAGAATTATGAGCTAATTACCAGTAACATAGAGAATTAATAACTTTATCAAAAATGAAATAGGGATACAAGTTACAAATATTCAAGAATTGTATTTGTATGAATGACAGTATGAACTATTGCCTTATTGAAGTAAATATCTGTAGCTGATATCAGTGAGGTTTCAGTCTTGCTTTTAATTGGCTTATGTATTTGAATTGAAACCTGGTGGGTATAGTGAGCAGTGTGAGCTTCCACCAATTGGGATTGGCCTCAATGATATAGACTGGATATTTACCATCAGCTACAAAAATGTAAACTATAGAGCCCACTGCTTTACTGTGGATGGACAACTAACTAACATTTGCCCTGACAGTCTTATTCCACTGATAGAAGAAAGATCCTTCTCATGTGAGGTATGCCTTCCAAGTATCTGTGCATCTCAAATTTCACATCATCCAAATGTCAACCCATACCCTCAGCCCTATTTATTATAGGACTTCAGTCAGTTATGATCATGTGCCTTTTTGTTAGCTCATTTAATGAATTTTTATCAAAGATTTTACACTTTGCATGTGTTTTGCTTCTTTCCAAACACTTCTGTATTACTCTTGGATTTCATGTGTGGCTTTTTTTTTTTTCATAGCCAGGCTTTTAATGGTTCAAGAATTATTCTTTTTTCTCATTCTTTTTCACTCACATATGTTCCTTGAACAGGAAGTGTTTAGCCCTTGCAAGATGACAAAGTAAACAATTTATGTCCTTCAGTGAGAAGGGTTCT
>NC_089749.1:1108004-1184336 GCF_040412425.1 Macrobrachium rosenbergii | reverse complement strand
AATTGAAGCTCTATGCCGAGTTGTACGCTTCAGTCCCAAAGTGGACGGACCCTACCTTTACTAGCGATAGCAGCGCCACCGCGATAATATGAATTTCATCAGACTGCCATGTAGAAGGCTAGCAACTCTGTAACTGCTTGGTAAGTCACTTATATAAATGTTCTGTTGCATGATGTTAGGAAGGATTATTCTAGAAAAACAGCTCTCCAAATAGTGAACAACTAACAGATAACCTTCTCTGGTAAATACAGTGAACAGATAACAGATAACTTTCTCTGGCATTTACCATAATACCCTGTACATTGTATCTAACATCTGCATTGCCGGACAGGGATTAAGTTAGCTTTCATCCGCTGTTATATAACTGACCCTTCAAAGAATTAATTTTCAAAACTGTAAACATGTAATTTTGCAAAATTAATATATAGAAAAACTATTAATCTCATAGGAAACTGTGTACATAATTTACTCAGATGGCACTTGAAGCTATGAAGTGTATGAGACAGTAACTGAAATCAACAGGTGCTCAAACCACATAAAGCTTCAAGAGCAAAATACTTACACATTACTGTACATAAGTACTTAACATTTTTGCTTCTAAAACAAAATTAAATAAGAATATCTTAACCATACAGCATTCAAATTGCAAATATGTTCAGTTTACCATTTGTCAAATAATGCGATGTCAACCATGAAAGCTATGGAAAAATCTAACAACAAGCAGAAAAACCAACAACATATGGCAAGAATCAATGGAAATAAAAGATAAAACTAGCAACAGTAATCTCTAGAAACTACAAGTAGTAAGAAATTTACATTACTGAACACAAATATGTCTTACTAACACAGCAGTATAGAAATAATAATGAATACAAAAACTTTAATACATTTCAACTCCTCATCAATACAAGCCTGTTACCATTAATAATTCCATTACACCTGGCCAAAAGTGGTAAACACCAAACTGATGGTGGTAAAAACATGTAGTACTGAAGTATGCAAAAATAGTGAGGCCTCCCTTGGTAGGAGTGAAGGGGTGGGGAGGAGGGAACTCTTATTAAAAGTAATAGTACTTAAAAAGTGTTCATTAACTCCAGAACTAAGAACCTATTTCTTTTAGCATTGGCATACACCACTTTAAAACATTAGGATGTCAGTTTCATCTGGCTGGAGATCATAGCAAAGTTTCCATCATGTAAATGAACCTGACTGAGGTCCCCACTTAACTATGTCAAGTACAGACTTTGTAAGCATGCTTAGTGACTAATTTTAAGATAAGTGTTCTGAAGTCGTCAGGTCCCCACTTCTCAAACCTAACAGAATTTGCATATGGTAAGCTTGTAGCATCACTGCCAACTGCACATCTTGGTAATATCTTCTTGGTAATTTCTTGGTTAGTTTTCACTTTAATTGCCAAGAATATTTCATTGTGCAATGCAATAATACAAATACTAGACATTACTACATTTAGCGATTTGTCAACACATGCATACACCAACTGTGACAGGGAGACTGAATATATGCTACATGTGACTGATGCAATATGCGATACACTAACATTAATTAAATTCTGACGCTTTTGATTCAAGATGACACTTCTCAACTTTTTGGCCTATTATATTCATTCAAGTGATTGCAAGCACTAATTCCTCCCTAAATCATAAATAAATTATACTGTTATAACATCACTTGAAGATTCACAAGCCATTCATCAGCTGTTAGCTAGTTCACACGTTTATGGACATCACTAATTTGGTTTGGTATATTTTTACTTTATAGTGTTATCATATTTTGTACTTGAAAATACCATTTTCCAATGTTTTAACGTGCACATTGAACATTTCTGACACTCGCTTTGTTAATTATGACAATTTTTAGAGATAGTAGACCCATCCTTGTATATATCCTACACTTTTGGGGCTACAGTGGGAAAGCAGGGCTATCAAGTAGAGGAAAACACAAAATGAGTGAAATACAAGGATGGATTTAACCTAACAAGTTGACTTCTCACTAAGAGGGGGAGGGGGGGCTTACCTAGCCCAGGACCCCCTGTTTAACCTAACCTAGGGCTGCATCCTTACCTAGCCCTAGGCCCCGACCCCTAACCTGACCTAACTTGGATGTCAGGTCCTTACCTAGGCCTAGACAACCAACTAACCTAACTTAGGCCACAGCAAATGGAATAATGAATAATTATGGTTGCAACCTAAGCAACCCTAACCTAAGGTACCAGGTCTTTCTTCTAGTGCATGATCTTACTTTGAAATCATTCCATAAACTTTCCATAATCTGAGTGGCAACAATCAATGGGATTAACATCCCTGTATTTCACTTGTTGTGTGTTTTCCACCACAAGAAAACCCCACTGTGGTCCCCAAAATTGTATGATGTAAGGGCAGAGTCCACCATTTCTAAAAGTACAATATTCATTTGCTAATGAAACAAATGTCAGGAAAAGGATATCTTTGAGTCCAATATATGAAAACTTTAAAGTACAATAATATACCAAAATAAAGTACAACTATTTCACTATACTGAAAGGTACTGACTATTATTTGGTGTTGCAATAACTTGCAACCTTTCTTCACGTAAATCACAATGAACATTAAAGTATTAAAATCCCTGTAATAGTTGTTACATGCACATCTTTCTAGATTTATGCTATACAAAATAGTTTCTGCTATGCTAAGGAGCAATTTCTAGTGTATTTTGTTAGTGGAATGCAGTAGAAATTTGGGTGCAATTCTCATGGTTCCTAGACACATTTCCTTCAGGATTCTAGGCTATGTGTTGGGGCTGCTGTACCATCACATAAATACCTAGGCTATCTATAATACATTTTCATCTGTTTATTTGTACAGTGTGCATTTTCTTCCTAAATGGGATAAACTGAATACTACTTCCATAGCCTGATTCCCACCAGTTGACGACAGGAATATTTATTGGCTTTTGGTTATGTTTTTGTTCCTATTTTTGTCTTTTGGTTATGTTTATGATATTTACTGTCTTTAGTTTATTTTTCATGGTAAGTGTAAAGGGGAAGGTGGCATGAAGTTATCATTTATTAATAGGCTAAAATTTTTGGGTTAAACAACATATTAAATGGTGTAAGCCTATATAGACTTAAGCAGCACAGGGGAGATAATCTGAGAAAACTATCAAGACAATAAGGAATTTGCCTCTTTTTTTATAATTTCACGTTAATTCCCAAGTGGCTGGTACTAAACATGGTGGAAAGCTCTGCGGGATGCTGAGCTTAGTACCAGCCCCTTTGAGATTATGCTGAGCTTAGTACCAGCCCCTTTGAGATTAAAGTAAAAATATAGGCAAAATACATTGAATTTCTCATTGTCTCAGTAAATATCTCAAGTTATCTCACCTGTACTGCATCATATACCATTTTCTACATTGATACGGTGAAATGGGTATTTCTAAGTAATAACTCTGCTCAGACTGTATGGAATGGTTCCGCGAATACAAAAGTTATTAGGGAGCCATATGTTCAAGAAGGACTGATTAAGGAAGTCTATTATAAAAGGAACCATACTAACCTAATGTAACCTCACCTAACCTAGTAGGCTGTGTTACTTAGCAGGGGGGCAGATACCCCTGTAAAGGAAACCACTTTTTACCAAAGTTGCCCTATAACACTGCGCATGTGTGATAGCATTCCAGGATGGCCAGCATACAAAAACGTAATCAGTTCTGAGGCTAATTACAGGTTAATTGCAGTTGACCGACAAAAAATAATGGTAAATTCTTGACAAGCAACAAAAATACTATAGGAAAGGTCAATTTTAAAGGAAATACCCAAAGCAGAGATGATGCTTAGTTCTACTGAAAAATGATATAAACGTAATCAGACATGCAAGTGAAGCATATAGGCTACTTGAACCTGGAACATACTGTAAATCAGGCGAGAGAGCATTTGTACACTGCGCACCAACACTATACAACGGAATACCAGCTGAAGTGAAGATCATAGAAGAAGAAAGCTAATTTTAAAAAGAACTAAAGACTCTCCTATTCTGCAGGAGCTATGAGACTGACAAGAAAACACTAATAGACAAATATAAAATATAAGAAGCACCGTATTCTGAAAACATACAAAGGCCTGCCAGAGAGGGAATCATCCTGTGGAGGGTTCCACATAAAACCAAAGTGAAACGATACAGATTATCTGTGCAGACGTCTCCTTTACATTTATCGTTTTTACTTCCATCCCAATGGATCTGCTACTAAACACAGCGCCCAATTTGCGTGTAAACTGGTTAGCGAGCAGAAGGGCGCTAAATTATGAGATATAAAATAGCGATTTGATTTTGAATAGCCCAATAGTAACTCCACAACTCTTCTGGACTTTTACCTCCAGGGCAATGTATGGTTTTACTACGAAAGCTAATCAACATCCTCTTAAACTCTACTCACTGCCAGGTCATATTAGTTAAGTCACATTCTATCTACTTAGCCTGTAACCTAACACTGCCTAATGCCCATAGGTTGGCTACAAGCTAGGGTCTGAGCCTACATTCCATAGGTCTATATGTTCTCTGTCCAGTCTATTAAACAAATAACACACCATACTTATTTGAATACTCTACCCTTATTTGATAATCGATCTCTCTTACTAAAACTACGTGATATGCTAAAAAAAAAAAATTTTTTTTGCTTACAAGATCGACCTACTTTAGCAAGTCGGGTCTCCGCTTCTCCGAATATGGCGTATGGAACTATGGATCAATAAATGTAAAACGAACTCTTAAACCGGTTATAACGATGTCCATACATCACCGTTGTAACGGCTCTCCCTGAAAACTTCAGATGTAACTACCTAGTCCGATTTTCTTAACTTCTTTTCGAAAATTACGTTGAACAGTTTTGATTTGTTTTCTTTCGGCTGTGTTCTACGAGTAAGAAATTTCCACATGCTAATTTTCAGTTGTCATCTTCTGCTTGGCTTTAGTGGCCATTTATCCTTCGGGGTTTGCAAATAATGAGAGAGAGAGAGAGAGAGAGAGAGAGAGAGAGAGAGAGAGAGAGAGAGAGAAAATCCCAGTTTCCCTACCTGTATAGAAAAATAATATAATAAAGTTGTCAAAACTGTTCTTTGTAAACAACTCACAGACACAGACTTTATATTATGCATTTGTCTTGAACGACAACCTTAGAGTTTACTTTCTTCTAGTTTCGTTTGCTATTTGCGTCGTGATGTGTGGGGACAATCTCTTGGAAGGATTCAAGCTTATCAGGTAAGTGACCTGACTGTTCCCATAAAAGAGTGGGTTCAAATTATTATTTCTGAAAATTAATAAATTTTCTGTGGGAAAGACGAAAACGCCATAAACATACAACTAATTTTTCACCGAAAAGAATATTTAAATTTGAAAGCCAACCATAAAGTAGGAAGAAATACGTTGTATCAGTATTGTTAACGGTGAATGATGAATCTTACAAAAGAATAAACCTGCAGAGACTGTTCAACTCACTATGTGAAAACTGAATCATAATAATAAGTTCTCGGTAACTTGGCAACATATTAATAATTTTGTTTGAGAGCTTCTATACAATCATCCTCATCATCAATATAAAATCTCCCCGTCTCCCACAGTTAAAACTGAACCCTAATTCTAGATTTAGGCCTTATGATATGTTGAGGCCGGCTTCACGAGAAGTGAGACGTGCTTAGGGAAAGGACAGCTCAATTTCTGTGGTGAAAGCAGCCGATCATCTGTCACTCAAATGACCCGAAATATCGAGCTCTCATATCAGGCGTTGCTAACGCGGGATTGAAAATCATGTTCATTTTGATTAATAGTTTTTCAAGGCTTCTTACCATGAATCACTATCTGGGGTTTGGATATCATCATCATCATCAAAGGCCTATCAGTCGAAAACTTCCAGTGAGTATCTTGGCTTACATTTTTTTTTTTTGTTACTTAATTTGTTTTTATGTCGTTCAGCTATAGTGATTTGGTCTACAATCGTAAGCATACAAAGACTACACAGATTTTGTATTGGGAAATACCGATGTAAAAAACTATTTCATAAAAAAATACAGACTCATTCATAAGGTATTGCTTGTCTGGACGGGTCCATGATCTCAATAATATGTAAATAATAATAAATAAAAATTAAATCTTGCTCTGCTCAGAATATGTTCTTCTACTCGTGAGCTGCGGGATAGAGAACAAAACGAATTTCAAAAGAAAGCGGAGGTGGGGAAGGAGGGGGAGGAGGAGGAGGAGGAGGAAAATGGAGGAAGAATGAAGGAAAGAAGAACCTAAAAGTTACAAGGTATAACAGATAAGAATTAAAAAAAGATATGAATTCTCTACCTGACATGGCAACGTTGCTTGCGGCCGGAATGCCACCGCAATAACGGCGAGGCGAAACTATGTCAAATATATTTTTAAATCTGATCATATTTTCTCATCAACGTAGACTTATCCTCGTGAAAAATTACTAGGCAATAAAATACAAGACCGCTCTAAATTCAATTCCGTCTCTTACGGAATCCACTGAGGGAGAGAGGTTATATATCATTTTGTCCTTCTATATTTTACAGAATTTTCGTCTGCGAAACCATGACAAATGCTTTCGAAAGCGGCCGAAGAAAGTTCGTATTCAGACTCTGATTTTCGGTTGATTTCACATCTGTATTTTAAAGTATTGAGTATAATTATTATTATTATTATTATTATTATTATTATTATTATTATTATTATTATTATTATTATTATTATTATTATTATTATTATTATTATTTGATCAAGCTTTCATGGAAACTAGAGAAGAAGAGTGAAGTTCAAATACAAATGAGTCACTTCTAACTAAGCATTTAAATGCTTAGTTAAAAATGACTCATTTAAGCTGTGAGCAACGGTATTTGTATTTGAACTTTACTCTTCTTCTATAGCTTCTATAAAGCATTTGATAAAAATAATAATAATAATAATAATAATAATAATAATATATATATATATATATATATATATATATATATATATATATATATATATATATATATATATATATATATATATATATATATATATATATATATATATATATATATATTACTCAATACATTAACGTTAACGCATGATTACTCCAACACACCGTTTATATCTGCGCTAGTAACAAATTTGACAGAGACGACTGTTCAGCTATTAACATGTTAAGAAGATTCTCTCTCTCTCTCTCTCTCTCTCTCTCTCTCTCTCTCTCTCTTTCAAATCGTTCCCCTCCGATCTAATCATCTCATGCTTTCGAAGGCATTACGGATGGTAACTGGGGAAGGCTCTAGATAACTAACCTGATTAGGGTTAGAGTTGAGCATTCACTGCGTAGGGTTGGGGGTGCAGACTTTATAGGAAGGGGTGTGGTGACTGGGAAGAGAACCCAATTCATGTGCCTTACCGTAGATGCAGGTTAATGAAGGGACCGCAGTTCCGGAGAAGACTAAAATCAAATTTAGGATTTTTCATCTTGGCAGGAATCTATGTTTTATTCTTGTTTTAGGGATGCAGTTAGCTCTTAGTGAATGGGCCTATCAGGGAACTCAAGATTTTCCCCGCTGCGCAATTACCCACTCGGTTTATGTCTGGAAATATTTGAAAAAATATTTTGCTGTCCTCGACTATGGTTTAATTTGAGTATAACGACCACATCGCATGGTCCCAGGTCTCTTGCTTCCATGTCTTAATCATGAAAATGATTCTTTCGTGAATAGATCTTTAGTGAATGTTGATGCTGCACCCAATGAGGTCTCTTAAATGCCTTACGCTGTTTTAAGGCGCTTTGAAATGTATCATAATTTATGAAATATTTTCTCAATATGTTTCGCTTTTACTGCCTAATGGTTTTTGTTTTTTTGCGGAAACGCAAATTTAATTTTAATTGTGAAAATGGAAAGAGTTCTGGCTCAAAATACCAAGGCTTGATGAGAATGAATCTACAGCGAATAACAATTAATTACGCAAACAGGCAATGAATCATGAACTTTCTTTTTCTTTCTCTCTCTCTCACTCACTCAAGTGTCTTCCTCTGCTGGCATGATATTCACAGATGTTTTCTAACTTTCCGCTGCTCCGGCGGGCATCTCAGATGGCGACTCTCGTATACCTCAGACAAACAACCTGATTAGGCCAAGAGGCTACCTTGTAATGGGACCCTTTAGGGATGGCAGGATTAGGAGACGGGAGGGGTGGGGGTTTTTGGGGTGGGGTGGCAATCCAAGGTGGTAGGAGCCCATGCAACCTACTGAGGGTGTAGTGCAAAGTTGTGATTTTTTAATAAAAACCTGAACTCAAAATTGCGATTTTTCAACTTGATAGCAATCTACCTTGAAAGCAAATTATTTTGTTTTATCTGTTCCTATTCGCTGCGTTGTTTCTGTAGGGAAAGGAATGAATCTGACTGTTCATGAAGATACGTTCTAGAGAATCACTCGGTAAATATTAAGTAAAAGTGGTCTTATATCTGATTAAAACTTGCTTCCCACTAGTTGCCACATGCCACTTGTCCCATGGGGGTGACTTAAGGTCAATGTCATCTACTTATTTATTGCCTGCTCCTTTGGTCATTGCTCTCCAGAACTTGCAGTCTATCTGGAGCTGTGCATATTCACCTGGACGTTATACCTGTCAGACTTTCCTATCCCACAGATACGGAGTCATAATCATAAATGTGAAGTATCGTATCTGATCAGTCCGTCGTACCATACATTTTTAAAACTTGAATGTTTCCACTTTCCGCCGTGTTTCCCGATTTGGCAATTTCCTCGCCTAAAGAATACAAATTTTCTCACCTGAGCAGGTAAGTCTGCTATTTTATTACTCTGAAGGGGGATGCCTGAGTAGAATTGTGTCTCGGTTCCTTTACAGAAAGACACACTGTGTTTTTAAGAGAGATTTTCTTATGTAAATGCTGAACTCGTTCGGCTTCCTTTTTATTTCTAGTGAAGGGCCCATTGGAACAGTCACCTCCTGACTAGCCCAGGCACGAGGAGCTGGAGAAAAGAATGAAGAATGAGGAGGGAATGATGGAGACTTCCGAAGTTTGTGATTTTCCAATTTTTTTCCCAGAGGCAAGAAGGCAGGCTCAGAAGTCTTGTAATATTTAAAAAGTTTGTGCAGGCAAAAACTAAAGGAGACTTGAGCAAGCACAGTCTTTTCCGCTTGGAATTTTAACGCAAAAGTGGAATTCACATTTCCATTCTGTTCTGGAATAATCCCAAGATTTACTGAGCTTATTAAGGATTTACTGCTTCCATTTTTAGAGTGGATTACGACTGACATATTAGCAGATCAATAATGCCTTATCGAACCAGAAGCTCAATATTTATTAATATAATACAGAAGCCATTGGAATCGATATTACTTAGCATCAGGATCAAATTCATCTAACTCGTCCTCAGAGAGAGAGAGAGAGAGAGAGAGAGAGAGAGAGAGAGAGAGAGAGAGTCTGTTACAGGAAAGGGGAAACTTTCTCGTTAGGATCATTTTTAACGATCTCATTTCATTAGTATTCTAAGAGATGTCAGAAACTTGACTATGAGACAGCTTAGCTATAATAGCCTCTCATTTTTCGTTTTGATAGTCTACAGTTGTTTTATCCTGATGATTTATTTTACATTTTCAAAGAAGATTTATATAGAAAATATTAAGAAAACTGTTTGTCTCTTATATCCACTTGTTTGAATAATGGTTTATTTAAGACAACTGAACTGAAAGGATAGACTTCTTTTTAAATCGAATCTCGAGTTTTCTGTTGACATCAGAAACTCCGAATTCGATCCCATTGCTCCTGTTACCGAAGTAGGATTCCCAACTTTACAACCGTTTTCTGCTGCTGTCTCGGACAGTTTTACTACTGATATTGATAATATTCTCCCTTTCTTTCATTTGCGAAGGTTCTGAAAAACATGCCAGCTAATTTACGGAGCTTTATGGTTATGTGCTCAAAATCCTCTTCAATGTGATTCTTCTCATCTTGATCTTAAAAAACATCGGTATTATACTGTATTTCAAAAACTGTCACGAATCACAAACAGCAAATAGTATTGTATGTTGCTTGTTTTATGTCTCTGGGTTCATTTACTTTAGGCCCGTTTGGTCTGATTAATTTTCAGATTTTAGAATCATTTAAACTTCTCCTTTCTTAATCGGGAGCTACAGCCTTCTGAGGACATATTTCCTTTATGAAAAACAGATGAGACATTTTAGTTACTTACGTCCGTATGCATTACGGCGAATGAAATCTATTGAGTTTTCTGGTACTTTGATATATGTGTATACATATATCAAAATATATGTATAACATGTGTATAAATATGCAGACTTTATACAAGTCTGCATATGTATACACACACACACACACACACACACACACACACACACACATATATATATATATATATATATTATATATATATATATATATATATATATATATATATATATATGCATATATATTATACATACACACACACATATATATATATATATATATATATATATATATATATATATATATATATATATATATATATATATATATATATATATATATATATATATATATATATATATATATATATATACATATATATATAAAGGCCGTTTAGAAAAAATGCAAAACTGTTGAAAGTAAACTGCTTTTACTGCATCAAATATTTATACTCATTCAGAACACTTTCAGCCGTGGTAGCATGTAAAATAACAATTCCCCTACCAGTTTATATACAGTGCACAAATGGAACCAGGAAAAGAGAGTATCATGTTTTATTCTTAGAATAATTTTCTTTTTTAAATCTCATTCTGGAAACTTTGCTCTGCAGAATGGAATGTGAAAATAAAATCTTTCCTCTCGACACAGTAACAGTAAAACATAAACACTTCTTTGTTTTTTATTTTGTGCTTTTAAAAATCTAAATGGGTTGCGTAAACATTATTTGGGGTCATTCCAAATGAACATTAGAGGCTGGAAATGTTACAAACGCAAAGCGAATCTCGACTATTCATTTCCGTAATGGCCCTCTAGGTTACTACAAAGTCTTACTATAATCTAAATGAGGGACAATGGCCCGGAAGCCATTATTTTTTACGCTAATGAACGAAATACGTGTTCAAAGTCTTCTTATGTACTGTGTCACGGTCAAAACTAATGTGCAGTTGAAGGAATACTGCTATTTTTACACATTGGCTGACAAATAAGTTTCACAAAGTTATGCTACGTATGTTGATACTGTGGTGAAAGCAAGATCTAAAGATATTATTTAGATTTTTGGTTAAAGAATAAACTTATTTTTCAGATTCTGGGTTGAAGACCAAAGCCTGCGGAGTTTTGCTTGAGTTTTTATGATTCGAACATAACTTCTCTTTAGTCCAATTTTCTATAATGATGAGTCAAATGGCAACACCTACTTCTAATTTCCAGAGTAATGAAGTTTTGTTTAAAAAATTTCCTTACAAGTCACTCAGAGATTATCAAATGATGGTAGTGACTGCATGGTTGGTTCAGCCATGGATTGTTAGAACATTACTGTACTAGTGCACCCTGTAGTAAAATATGACGACAGAGACGGAAAGTCCCAATCCTCAGGACGTTACGCACTATCCCGTAGCTCAGAGTAAGGTACCTTCATTTTGCACATTTATAAAGGGCAGGTAATGAAAGAAGATGACCATCGGCAAGAGAGGCGATGACTCATCTAAACAGGAGTTTGGCTCACGTAGATTATGTAGGCATTACTACTATGATTATTATCATTAATTAATGTTATTGTTATTATTATTATGCAATCGTTTAACGAGGCGACTTCTTTACATATACGTACTTTAATTAGAAACACCTCGATTTTGAAGAAAAATTTACATTAATCTACAGAAAATGAGTAAAGGCTCGTTTTCTTGTTGAGCGATCCTTCTCCGAATAGAGTCCGTGAGTGAGTGAGAGAATAACCACTGCAAAAGGAGTAGGTCTGAATAAGCCTGAAAATATATATATATATATATATATATATATATATATATATATATATATATATATATATATATATATATATATATATATATATATATAAATCTAGATTTGTGAGAAATCAAAGCTGAGAAATCAATAAATAACACGAACGTAATGTACAGTACACGGAGCCTTAAAGCCTTTCTCGACTTTCAACTTTTGGTTCCTCTTGGTTCTTCTCCTCCCCTTTTATTTCGGATGGAAGAGAATTACAAATAAAACGCCTGAAATAAACGCGTTTAAAATGGACAGAGCGAGCCCAGTTGTCATTGACCCTCAAGTCCTTACCTTACCTTACAACTTACAGACCTTACAGTTCGTTCGGGTTGCCCCAGGTCCCTCAGTGTGAGGCTCCTTTGAAGTCTACCAGAGAATTGCTAATGTATCTTCCGGTATATTTTGCATCTTCCAATCTTGGATGGTCTGGGATGCAGCTTAGATACTTGTCGAGCTTATTCTTAAACACATCAAGGCTCACTCCTGATATGTTCCTCAGATGATCTGGTAATGCATTGAATAATCGCTGCATTATTGACGCTGGTGCATAGTGGATTAATGTCCTGTGTGCTTTCCTTAGTTTTCCTGGTGTAGTTTTGGGCACCATTAATCTACCTCTGCTTGCTCTTTCTGATATTTTTAACTCCATGATATTTTCGGTAATTCCTTCTATCTGTTTCCATGCCTGTATTATCATGTAGCGTTCTCTTCTCCTTTCGAGATTATATAATTTTAAGAATTGTAGTCTTTCCCAGTAGTCTAGGTCCTTAACTTCTTCTATTCTAGTGGTAAAGGACCTTTGTACACTTTCTGTTTGTGCAAAGTCCTTTTGGTAGTGTGGGTACCATATCATATTGCAATATTCAAGTGGACTACGTACATACGTTTTATAAAGCATAATCATGTGTTCGGCTTTTCTTGTTTTGAAGTGCTGGAACAACATTCCCATCTTTGCTTTGCATTTTGTCAATAGTATTGCTATTTGATCATTACATAGCATATTCCTATTCAGCATCACACCAAGGTCTTTAACTGCTTCCTTATTTGTGATTGTCTCGTTATTAGGTCCCTTATATAACATTCCTTCTTTATCACCATAGTTTATTGATTCAAATTTATCAGAATTAAATACCATCCTATTTACCTCTGCCCATTCATATATTTTGTTTAGGTTTCTTTGTAGCGAGTTCTTATCTTCATCACAAGTAATTTCTCTACTTATTCTTGTGTCATTGCCGAAACTTCTCACTACCGAGTCCTTAACATTACTGTCTATGCCTGCAATCATAATAACAAACAGCAATGCAGCTAACACCGTACCTTGTGGCACACCGGATATTACCTTAGCTTCATCCAATTTCTCATCGTTTGCAGTCACTATCTGTTTTCTGTTATGCAAAAATTCTTTTATCCATCTTCCTACTTTGTCCACAATATTATGTTTTCTAATTTTTTTCGCTAATATATTATGGTCTACCTTGTCGAAAGTTTTTGCAAAGTCTAGGTAAACCAAATCTGTATCTTTTTCCTTTATCATATTTTTATATATATTTTCATGGTGGACTAACAGTGGGGTTTGTGTACTTTTTCCGGGCACAAAACCATGTTGTCCTATATTAAACAAACTATTTCTCATTAAATGTTTCACTATATTTTTCTTCATTACCCTTCCATACACTTTCATAATATGTGATGTTAGACTCACAGGCCTATAATTAATTGCCTCTAGTCTTGATCCACTTTTGAAAATAGGGGCAATATATACTAATTCATGTTCATCATAAATCTTACCTGTATCTACACTTTGTCTTAATAATATTGCGAGCGGCTTTGCGATAGAATGAACTACTTTCTTTAACAAAATAGCAGGGACGATGTCTGGTCCGGCTGCTGTTCCATTTTTAATTTCATTAATAGCCTGCACAATATCAGCTTCATTAATATCTATGTCTGATAAATATTCACTGTTTTCATCTCTTATTTCTGTATCACTATCTTCATTATCAATTCTAGGTGTAAATTCTCTCTTATATCTTTCTGCTAATATGTTGCATATTTCCTTTTCTTCATTCGTTAATCACCCTTCAATTCTTAGAGGGCCTATTTCTACTCTTATTTTATTAGAGACTGGCTGATGTGAATTGAAAGAGACGTAATCTCTTTCGCAGAGTCTCGTCGGTGAGGAGAGAATTCTGTGAGATAATTCCTTCCATCTTTTTGGAGATAACTTGTGTTCAAGGTGGTTAATTTTTAAGAATAAAAACGACTTGCTTTTGTTTTTCCATATACCACGGAATAAGAAATATGCATTAACTATTCATCTCTTAAAAATGTATGTTACCTGTTGTTCAGGTTGATACTAGTCAAAAAATTACAATTTGCAATCTTGCACCATTGCACAGATACACACACAAGTAACACACACACACACACACACACAAAAACACACACACACACACATATATATATATATATATATATATATATATATATATATATATATATATATATATATATATATATATATATATATATATATATATATATATATATATATGTGTGTGTGTGTGTGTGTGTGTGTGTGTAAATAAATATTATTATTTCATCTTCAAAGGGTCTATGGCTCCAGAGAACCTCAGCAAGTCTTATGGGACAATATTGCTAGTCACATATCCTTCCCCATTTAGCAGTAGCCCATTACACTCGACTACCACCGGGTACCCAATTCACAGCTTAGATCAAGAGACCCATGATGGGTATTCTTGCAAACCGACCTCATTGTAACCGCCCCCCTCCCCTCCCCCCACCATTGATTTCGGGTCTGTAGTCCCTGAGGTGAGGTTGGAGAGAAAGTAAGATAACTTCTAAACCTGACTCCTCTTCGTAAACCTGTTAATAAACATCCAAACAAGCAAAATGAAAAAAAATCCTTGTTGGAAATAATAAACATATTCGCATGACACATCCGTCAAAATAAATTGCACTTGAAATGAAATGAATTTCCCTTCTGATATTATCTAAATCCCGCTTCGCGTCAGACATGGCAGACCAAATACCCGAGTAATGCCGTTGGTCTTGGCAAAAGGCCGCAGGAATGGTCTTTTGCATTTGGAATGGAATCCCTCCGCCATCTTGGAGGGTCTCTGTAAGGCCAAGAAAGTCCGACTGATGTTCAGTCATGCACCAACGGACATTCTGAGGCTTTCAAGTGGACGAGAAGGCCAAGAAAGTCCGGCTGATGTTCCGTCATGCACCAACGGACATTCTGAGGCTTTCAAGTGGACGAGAAGGAAGGCTGGGTGAGAGACGGAGTGAGAGAGTAGGAGGAGGAGGAGGAATAGAAAGAAGAGGAAGAGAAGGATGAGAGAGAAAGAGAAATCCTATAATAGATAATTAGAGGTCTAAATCTGTAAATTTGACTTTGCGAAGTTTTTGATAATTATATTCACCTTACTCCTTTATGTCACTTGAAAATAAGCTATATAATCTGTATCTTTTAGCAGTTATTTAAATAATTTTGAGTAAATAAAATAAATAATTGGGCAAAAAGAGTAAAACAAAGTAAGAAAAGAGTAAAGCGATAACAAATAAGGCCCCACTCCCCAAAAATATATATGTTTAAATATATGTATATGCAGATAAATGGAGGATAAATGATAAGACGAAAGAAGATGAACAAATTGCCATTAATCCAATAAGGACAGAACCCCTGCTAACCTTGATGGAAACAGAGCAATTTTTATTTACCTTCCCTTATTAATAATTCAACAACTGGTCACGCCATCAGTACCAATTAACAAATCTCTTTCTCCATGTCTCGGAATTTGGGTCACATGTAACACAATTGACGCACTTAATCGAATTATGCTTACTATGTCAGAGGTCAGGTGAGCATCGATAGGCAGACAGAAAGACGCTTATTGATTGTTTAGTAAATTTACGATATCTGAGAGTACATTTTCATGAATAACACAGTACTTATTCGATATAATATATATTTGAAATAGTAGTGAGTTCATCAAGATTCATGAATTTTAGTGGTTGACTCGGGAAGAATCAACAACACAAACATCTAAAATCTGTCGTCTTTAGATAATAAAAAAAAAAAAAATATAATAACGAACGAGTCTTTTTAAACGAACAAGGAGGAATTTTTGGATGCAAAATGTCAAAACAGGAAGTCTGTGTTCAGTGAGATGAACTTCAAAAATTGATAATATTTTTAAAGGACTCTCTCCCCAAGGACCTCATTTTCACTGAAAGGATGACGTGACCGCCTCACTGGTCTTACTTTGTACACGCAGCTCTCTCTCTCTCTCTCTCTCTCTCTCTCTCTCTCTCTCTCTCTCTCTCTCTCTCTCTCTCAGCAGCAGGGAAGATATGAGACAGATGGACAGCTTCTGCGAGCCCTTCTCATGAATATTCATTCATTCATGTACCAAATGGGACAAGGGTTTAAGTGGGGTACATCGGCCCGTTTCAACTGACGGGACTACTTTACATGTTATCTCTCTCTCTCTCTCTCTCTCTCTCTCTCTCTCTCTCTCTCTCTCTCTCTCTCTCTCTCTCATAGGTATGTGTTTACAGAATATAATAACATAGTTGTATATTATTCTGTCAATACATATGCCTTCCTTGTTATTTATTCACCTCTATGGATTTTATTCCCCAAAAGCTACAAGTTTAGATTCAGTCCACTATTTTATAGTTCATGCATAGCTCTCCCAATCAGTTATCGTTGCGGGCAGAACCCCTAATTGGTCTGATGTAGTTAGCTAACTGGATGATGTGTTCTACACAAGCACTGGCTGGGTGTCCTCTCTGGTTATTGCTTGGTAACCGGTTTTCTATTTCGGCATTTATATTTCTGTGTTTGACCTAAATGGCTCTGTTATGGACTAGAAAAAACTGACTAAACATTTCCCAATCTTTTCCCTCGTTATTCCAATAGCACGGTGTACCTTTGAGGTATTGAACCTAACCAGGACTTGGCCAGATATTTTTCAAATTTGTCTAAGTTTCCTCTTTTCCAGGTTTTTCCGATTCTGCAAAACAGGTATCACAGACCCCTTCCAGTTACGTGTACATCGTCTCATCAATACCTAGTTGAAACTGATCTTGTGAAAATTAAAACATTTGTACACACAAATGTTTCAATCACTAAATTTACCCGGTATTCATTTCTAAGCAAAGTTACAGCGTGGATATAACTGCTCATTTATCACATAGTTTTGATGAAAAATAGACATTTACAGTGAACAGCATGAAAAACCCCGTCCAGAAAACAGCACCCTCAGAACAAGATCCTCTACATTACATCGTCTATAGAAAGCCAATGAAGAGTTCTAAAGATATGTAAATCTCTATTTAGTAGCCCAAGATCTATAAACGATGCTTTCTATAAAGCGCCTAATTAAATGGTCTTTACAGGGTTATCTATAAGTTATTTATTCGACTGTTGCGGTAATTCAAGACAATAATTTTATATCCAGCGTCGAGGGATTACGATAAGTAGTTGTACTGCAAAATGTTTTAGCGTGATAATAATAATAATAATAATAATAATAATAATAATAATAATAATAATAATAATAATAATAATAATAATAATAATAATAATAATGATAATAATCTTGGTAACAAATTTGATAAGAATTTTGAAAAAGAAATCGTATAACTCCATTTTTACTACACTTATTTAATTTAATTATTGAAACAATGCTAAATGCAAAACCTAAATGTTTCTACAAAACCAATTACGCAAATATAACAAGTTCCAGTATACTACATGCGGAAATATGAACTAAAAACATGTACTCAAAATCGTAGTTCGGATATGTTTCACGTTATTTGCTTTACTGAAGATATTTAACATTGCTCTTTTCCACTATGTAAGAGGGAACTGTTTGGAAAACTGCAACAAAACCTATCTTGAGTACCTGTCGTAAGAGATGTTTCATGTCACGCTTATTGTTGACATTTTATTATTATATAACGATGAATATCGAATCTTACATCGTGAAAATCGAACGAGGACACACAAACATCTCCACAAGTAAGAGTCTCTTTACAAACCGACTTTTGACATCTCAACAGTAGGTATTAAGGTATAATCGTTCTCTCTCTCTCTCTCTCTCTCTCTCTCTCTCTCTCTCTCTCTCTCTCTCTCTCTCTCTTTTGAAAAAATAAATAAAAATTTTATGTCAAAGTAAGTATAATAACCAGTTTTTAATGGAATAAAGCTTTTTGACTCGACACTGACTTTTGAATTTGCTTATCTCTCTCTCAAGACTCTTAACTTGAAGCTTTAGCCTCATTAAATCAGAACGCTTAATTGAATACAACGATTTTGTGTACGCAGCCTACCAAAAAATATTAACTTAAGCGGTGAGTTTCCTGAAGTTGGAAAACAGTTTAATATTATCTGGAGGCAAGTTACATTTCCCGTTGTTACGAAGAATAGTTTTGTTGTCTGTTTGCTGTTTCTACGAAAAAAGAAATATACGCCCAATCAGGTAACATTATGAAAGGTATGCTATAATAGATTCAAGCATCGGCCAAACTGATATGTTACGAGACTGTTATGCAACACTATGCCTGTTTATGTGAAGAATCTATTTCGGGAAAATTCTGCCTTAGCACAAGTGAACCGTCGATTTCTATTATCAGAAATTAATAGCATAAGCTTTAGCAAAATTCTTTTGTTTTTTAATTATTCTAGCCATAAATAAATTTGCTCCAGAGCATACATATCAAATATTTGTTTAATTGTACCATATTCTATGAGGTATTGATTTTTGGGGGAACGGAATGAGATACAGCGGACTTCAGCTCCGTTATGTCCTTACCAGTTGTAAAGATGCTTTGTTTACAAGGAAGTATATTACATAAAATGCCTCCTCGACGTTTAGAAAGATTCCCATTTGGCTAGTTAAGTGGCCACTACTACTACTACTACTATAGTAGTAGCAGTAGTAGTGGTAGTAGCAGCGTTAATCAGTATGCTTTCATTTCTGTTATTTAGAAAAGAAGTAACTAACTCTGATCATTATCTAAATTTCCCTCTTTGCTAATAATAAGGCTTCATCGGGACACATCTTTCTCAATAATAATAATAATAATAATAATAATAATAATAATAATAATAATAATAATAATAATAATAATGAAAGCATCAACAACTGGAGGAGGCTGATATCTAGAAAGATTCCGTAGGTACCTAACTAAATTACCTATTTTAGCTAAACAGCCCTGAATGTTACCTACACTTTCCTGCCAGGTAGTAAAGGTAATTATAGTGGGCCTTCATCGTCGTTTTCAATAATAATAATAATAATAATAATAATAATAATAATAATAATAATAATAATAATAATAATAAAAACTGCTAAAAGTAGGCTCATCCCATCTTCAGTCTTTATTAAGAACTAGCTCAGTCCTTTTCCTCCCACCCATTCGCTCCCATTCCACGCACAACAGCATGATTTTATTCACCATGAACAAAGCTCCACGAGCTGGAAGGATCACCGTTGAATGATGACGTTATTTTTCGTCCTGACGAACTTCCTGAGCCAGTTGTACCTACAAATTGCCTTTTCAGCGCGGGATCTCGCCAGAATCCTTTGCGTACTCATATCCTTCAAGTCCTTGGCAACGATCCGTGCTTTGGACGTCAGGTCCTTGTTTAGGGCATAACTGTGTCACTGTTTATTCTCATTAGATTTCTCGAATGATGGCTTTTAGAATAAAAACCAAACACACACACACACACACACACACACACATATATATACATATATATATATATATATATATATATATATATATATATATATATATATATATATATATATATATATATATATATATATATATATATATATATATATATATATGGGAAAAGGGAGTTTAGAAGAAAATTCTGTGCATTTGCAGAATGTTAATTGGATTCAGTTCAAGATGACTGCATTTTATCCTGAGCAAATACTTTTGAATATGTGATACTTTTAAAATTCTTCAAGTCAGCAAAACTAATCATTTAATTACCTCTCCTATTTAATTTTTTATTCCTATGTACCTTTTTTTTGATATTTAGTTCCCTGCATTGACATTACTATTCATGTTATTTATCGTGCATAAAATACATATATATATATTGAATATGATTTGATACATTTATAAATATTTCAATTTATCATATCAAAACTAATCATCTATAGTATATATATAAATTTTCCAATGTAAAGATATTCATTTTGCATTTCCTGGAAAATAAACACAGCTGGAACAGTTACACTCATTCGGTCTCATATTCATAAACTTCCTGTAAATGTTTTATCAATTTCCTGCCGAAAGGGAATTGCAGAAAGGAAACAGTCTTCATGTCTTTCAAGTATCGACGCTGCGTTTTCCATTTCAGATTTTATTACCAGTATTGCATGAATTATGAATTATCTCTCTCTCTCTCTCTCTCTCTCTCTCTCTCTCTCTCTCTAGAAAATGTCTTATGCATATATGAAACCTAGCTTTGTCTCTTCTCTGCGTTAGGCTGAACATGCATGATTATTTCTTCTAGAAAGCAAAGTTACTTTCATCATTTTTTTCTGATGTTATATGGTTTTCTCGTTTCTAGTTTTGTTCCTCAGTTGTTTTAAACTATTATCAACAGAATCATTATCATAAATTTGCTAGCGTTGTACGTTCTGTTACAAACAAATATAAAAAAATTTTCTAAAGGTCAAAATGAAAGTAATAAACATGTCGTCTAGAAAGTAAGACTTCATATTTGAAACTTTGCTTAGAAATTAGATTTCATTCTGGGAGCGTTCAGGAAAATGTGCTGCCTTACTTATATTAATCGGCTACATTCTTAATGTCACTCCGTTCATTTTTGCATCTCTTCCACGGCCCTCGTGCGTGAGCGCCTGCCTCATGGACTTTCATCTTAACTTTTTCTTCTCCGTCGCTCATTTTCTTCCTTTTACATCTCGCCCCATTGCCCCTGGATGCCCCGTCTCAGATTCTCATTAGCCATTTTTCCATCCGAGACTTTACAAGCACAATGAGCTGCCTGCAGACGACATCAACGAAATGTTTACCTTCATTGCCTATTCAGATTGTATCTGGCCGTAATGGCTTGCGCACATTTGCACAGCAGTTACGACGGATAATGCCGACGTAATACTCTCCGTCTCATATTCGTCTTATGACAGCAGGTTCCATCGCTGAAGAGCTTCTAAAATGGTGCTTTGCAAGCATAATCTTTTCACGGCTTTCCTGGATTTAATTTTGCTCTAGTTTATGCAACGGTGTTTTTAAGTATGTTTCATGTTTTAGTTCCAGGAAAGTGTTGTAAGGTGTTTTAGCTTTTTATATAAAATAATATTAAGAGGAACTATGCAGCTTATTAAACGCATGGTATGTCCAGATTCCCTCTTTGCATTTATTACCTCTCGCGATAACCGCACGGTGATGGATATTTTTAGGTTCATAACTTTTCAACAGATTATAAAAAGACGCTAATCTTTTAGGTTTAATTTCCAGAGCCGATCCCCTAAGCTCATTGAATAGGTGAGACAAATAATCATATTTAAAAAAAATGTATGAGTATGAAGTCACGCTAGTAGCCGACCTAGAATTATCAGTAGACAGTAATAGTTACTGAAGCAAGCAATAACGCGATTTATAACAGAAGTAGGAAGTATACCAACATTGGTGGCAGTATTGGTAATTTGATAATGTCACATTATTGTTACACCGCACAAGACTCCTGAAAAAAGACTCATCACATCAATTCGTCTCAGTCATGTTTCCTCTCATGTGAGGACTCGACTTGTTTTTCTGCTTTGCTGTCAATAATGATTTTAGTGCGATACGCGTAAACTGGGTAAATTATGCTCACTCGTCTTAGTTAATCAATTAAGGCCTCACCTCTCTCTCTCTCTCTCTCTCTCTCTCTCTCTCTTGCTTTTATCTATCTCTGCTTTTCTCGCTCCATTTATCATTGCAGGGTCCATCTTTCTGTCTTTCTCACTCTCTTACACTCTCCCTGTCCCTGTCTGTTGGCCAAGCGTTCGACTCTCCGACCGGCCAATGAAGAATTAGAGGAATTTATTTCTGGCGATAGAAATTCATTTCTCGTCATAATGTGGTTCGGATTCCACAATAAGCTGTAGGTCCCGTTGCTAGGTAACCAGGTGGTTCTTAGCCATGTAAAATAAATCTAATCCTTCGGGCTTGCCCTCTCTAGGAGAGCTGTTAATCAGCTCAGTGGTCTGGTTAAACGAAGATATTATACTTAACATTTTAACTTCTCGCTCTCTATTTATATCTGTCTCTCTCATTGCCCCTGTCACATTGCCAAATGACAACCGCCCCCCCTTCTCTCTCTCTCTCTCTCTCTCTCTCTCTCTTTCTCTCTCACCCCAGCTTGAAAGCTTCACCGACGTCATTTCCAAGAGGTTTAACCCAGTTTTGTGAGTTTCCCGTTTCCTCTTTGCGCGAGTTCAGTGTTTGGAATTGATATGAAATTCCATAAAAAATATATTTTTATTTGCAGTGAGGTTTTCAAATCGTCAAATCTCGGGGACGAAAGATTGGGACTTGACCGAATTCCTGGGTGGGCCTTCTAGCGTGGATTTTATTTTCTTCAATTAGATTTACGGAATAGATTTCAGAATATTCCAATTATCGTGGCTAGAGGACTGGTCTATTAATCAGTTCTTCCTTATTGAGACAGACTAATATTGTCAATATTTTTACGTCTATTTATCAATTCTCTCACTTTCTCTCCCCCTCTACGTACAGACGCGCGCATTCATTCATACATATATACATACATGCACACACACACACACACCCACACACATATATATTTATATTTAAAAAAATGCAGCCAACAGCCAGTAAACGCTGGAGAATAAACAAAAGCCATGAACCACAACAACCAAGGGGTTATTTTTTTTCAGTAGATCCATTTCTCGAGTCCTTGCTGGGAATTGAGGCATTTTAGGACCCATGAAAAGGTCATCAGCGTTCCCAATAACAAACAGGATCCCTTTCATCTCTCGGCTTCCATTGCTTTAGTTGGCATTAGACTCTGTTGGTGGCCTGCTTTGGCTCCGCGGTTTTGACTTTTTTTTATTTTCTTATTTCTCGTTTCCTTTTTGTTTTGTCGTGACTGCCTGCGTCGCTATTTTTTTTATGTTGAAGTTTATATTAAATATTACTATTACTATCGCCACTGCCATTTCTGCAAGTACTTTTTTCTCACTCTTGCCATCGTATTGGCAACACTTATTTATGGACTTCACAGCCTCCTCTTCCTTTTTGTCCTTCTCCTCCTCTTCATCCTCCTACTCCTCCTCCTCCTCCTCCTCCTCCTCCTACTACTACTACTACTGCTGCAGCTGCTACTATTACCACTGCTATTCAGCTCAACCACGAGTTATATCTTAGATATGACTAATATGATAACAATAACATCATGCCCATTTCCATTACCAAAAATTGTGGTGCAATGTAGTTAAAACATTCAATAATATTTGACAGTAATTCTTTCTTTTTCCTTCATCTACAGCTGAGATGAAATGACTAACATTTATGACCGATCAAAAATGTTTTTGATAACTTTTCAGATATTTTCAAATATTCCTTCTTTTCAGTATGTTCTAAAATAAATGAAACTTCATTTCTATGATGCCCAGATAAGTGCGTAAATACAAAACTCAATATACGTAAGGTTATGCTTCATGACCGATTTGATAACAACAAGCGTGCAGCATTATATCGCTAAAAAATCTCATTCATCTATTATGGAGACATTTAATCCCTTTTCATAATGAATAATGATGAAGGGTAATGATAATATTTAATGATTCTCTAATCTCTTGATCACAACGCTAATAATGGAAAAACTAGATTTTTTCCCATTTTGAAAAACTCAGCGGTGTTTATATACTCTTGCTTGAATACAGATAAACTATTCAGCGTACAGCAGTACAATATTTCTAACATGAAGTATTCGTTCTTTAATAGCAATGAAAACTATTGTTTAAAGTAAAAAATACCATAATTTAAATTATGAAAGCTCACTCTCTCACTCTCTAACTACAGTATATACTATATATATATATATATATATATATATATATATATATATATATATATATATATATATATATATATATATATATATATATATATATATATATATATATGATATATTGTTCTATATAAATGTCGAACGGGAAAATAATTATCAAGAATTAAGTGTTTGAGTTTTATATACATATATATAATTTTCAACAGTTATATATGATTTCCTCCTCCCCATCTCTCTCTCTCTCTCTCTCTCTCTCTCTCTCTCTCTCTCTCTCTCTCTCTCTCGCTAGAAACATAATTTCTTCGGAAGTTCTATATATCAACAGGAGGAAGACTCGAAAATCTGCCACAGCCTTGATTTCTGAGTATATATGTTGTAAAGGCAATTTGTTAGGCAATTATATACTTTTATAGTTTCCATTTCCTGGAACAACCTTTATTTCTTGTTATAGATATATATTTACTAAACATTTAAAAGTTCAGAGAATAAGCGGTTAATGTTTATGAGAATAAATTATTAACATATTTACAGTTCGAGACTTTGCGGTTATATACGCATATACACATATATATATACACACACAGAGAGAGAGAGAGAGAATACTGACATTATGTAAATTAATACTCCTGGGGAGAGAGAGAGGAGAGAGAGAGAGAGAGAGAGAGAGAGAGAGAGAGAGAGAGAGAGAAGAGAGCGATCAAATGATCGATTTTATGTAATCCAGTGTCACAGCGAATGCAGATATTAATACCCCTGGAAGGAGAGAGAGAGAGAGAGAGAGAGAGAGAGAGAGAGAGAGAGAGAGAGAGAGAGAGAGAGAGAGAGATGATCGACTTTAGTAATTGTTCTCAGCATGTAGAAGAAAGACGTGGTGAGCGAAGAGGGAAAACTAATTCATCAAGGAATGAACATTCCAGTAGCAACAAGCGCTTGAGCTCCATTTCTCTAACTGAACGTTGTCTTAATCCTGTCAGGACGAAAGTTCTGAAACTGAAACAAGTCTCGAAGTCTAGTTTTCTCCTCTCCTCAGCAATTAGGAATTATCTCCAGATACAGATTTCGAATAGCTTCATCTAAATCGATGTAAATACTTATTGTATTCCATAAATTTTGCTCATGTAAATAATCCAGGACAACAGTCTCTCTCTCTCTCTCTCTCCCTCTCTCTCTCTCTCTCTCTCTCTCTCTCTCTCTCTCTCTCTCACTAAAATCATAATTTCTTCAGGAAGTTCTCAGGAACGTGTCAACAGGAGGGAGGCTTGAAAATCTGTCGCAGCCTTGTTTTCTGAGTACCACTTGTTATAAAGACAATTTGTTCAGTGGTAATTATCAAGCACTTTTATCTCCTGCTAATCCATTTACGTGAATCAACTAATACTTTACAGTTAGAGATTTTGATGAGGTTGATTACTTATTGTTATAACATCCACAACAGGCTTCCTTGAAATATAATATCCACGAACACACACAACAGATGCGATGCAATGGGCGTCACACTGCGATGGTAGCCATGCTAGCCACGTGGCTTTTAATTGCTGGCATTATTTTAAGCGAGGCCGTTCACACCGGGTGCGAAGCTATGCTACCGACGTCTGCAACATAGTGTTCATAGCTTCCAAGATTGCCGGCGAGCGATTTTTGCGGACGTAGCTCGCCTCGCGCATAGACCACTTGGGTCTCACAGCAGATGTTCCCGCCTAAATCTAAATATACTGTAAGTGTTATATTAACGTAGGGGTATAAAGTACACCCAAGCAAATTTACTTGAAGTAAAATTTTATTTCCAGTAGTGCATGGTCAAGTTTTATTAAACAGGAGCACTTTCAAATGGAAGAAGCAAATGTCCAAAGAATATAAATGATTTCATAGAATAATATGTACATTAACTTTAAATATAGCAGTAAATATGAACAGATACTTACATACTTGCATGAATTGTTCGCAGACATTTTTATCTTTCGGTGTGAACACACGCATAGCGAGTATAGCTAGGATGGCTCCGTAGCATAGCGCAGCGCGCTTGGCATCGCATCCGGTTTGAAACGGCCTTAAAGCATGGCCACTACACACATTAATTACGCCGTGATCTTGGTTTCATTTAGGTTTAAAATTTCACCATAATGGGAAATTTCACGTAAAAGCAATTTAGGAGGAGGGATCCAAGTCAATTTCCAGAAAACCTGAGTTATAAACTTTTTTTTTTTAATTCGTTCAGTAAGACGATTGGCAGTGTGGTGTGGGGATAGCGGTTGGAGTTTGGGAGGTGGTTGACATCTTCAATTTTCATTTCAATCTTTTTTTCCCTGACTGAGTCGTTTATAGATGGCCTGTTTGCATCCTTTGAACAAATAGTAATCTTAACAATTTTTTTACAGAGTATCAGTTTATGAAAGTTCACTATTCTGAACGAGAAACTTTTATCTCTCACACACACTTACACACACACACACATATGTGTGTGTGAGTATATGTGTTTGTCGAGTATGTGTGTGTGGTGTGTGTGTGTGTGTGTGTGTGGTGAGTGTGTGAGTTTGTGTGTGTGTGTATGAATGATAAAAGTTTCTCGTTCAGAATAGTGATCTTTCATAAACTGATATTCTGTAAAAGAAAATTGTTAAGATTACTTTTTATCCAAAGGATGTAACGCAACCGGCCATTTATAAGCGACTCAATCAGGGCAACAAGACTTCAATGAGAGTGGAAAGTCTCCAGAAGACATAAGGCCCATGAAAAGGTCTCTCGAGGGTTTCCTTAATGGAAGGAAATAACTTCGCAAAGCCTCGCAAATCCAAATATTGCAGCTGAATGCCTCCCGTATTGCAACGGCAGTACGGGGGAAATGCAGCTACATCATTTGCATTTGCGAGGCTTCACGAATTTATTATTATCTTTCCATTTAGGAAACTCTCGAGAGACCTTTTCATAGATATTATATCATCTGGAGACTTTCTACTTCATGTGAGGCCGTTTCGAAGGGGAGTCGGGCATAGCCTGTTTAGGAATGTCTCCACAGAATACCGAAAATGTGCTGCAAAGGAGGTTTTTCACGTACATGGGAATATTCGCCCAACTCCTCTCTCTCTCTCTTTTGAAACCATATTCCCACCCCCTCCCTCTCTCTCTCCCTCATTTTCCGTCTCTTTTGAAACTGTACTGTCCTCTGTCTGTCTGTCTGTCTGCCTGTCTCACTCTCACTCTGTCTGTCTGTCTGTCTCCCAACCACACACATATGAACACATACAAGCATACATACAGTTTTTTATACCATTTCTGACAATTTTTCTCTCTTTCACGCTTTCTTACACAACTCTCTCTCTCTCTCTCTCTCTCTCTCTCTCGTTTCGTTATTTCATTTCGCTTCTCTGTAATATCTCTCTTTTCCTTACTCGTTCAAATCACCACCGGTTTTTCAATGGTAATGCCATATTCTTTGCTACGCATTCTGCGGTTTTGCTTTGAAGATTATGTTTGCCCATACTTGAAACTTTCAAAAGTCTAAGTGTAAAAAGATAACAAAAGAAAAAACTCCTTATCAAATCTATATATTTATGCATGAATACAAGAAGAAAAATGAAAAACCAAAGTCATTCCATCCTTCAGTTCGTTTCCTCTCGGTTGTAAGACGCATGTGCACAAAACGCTCACTCACACGGAACTGAGTTTCTGGTTGATTAATTTTCTTTATAATCTTTTTGTTTCAAAGTTTAAATTCAAAATCATTCCATTAATTCCAAACTTCGGTTGGAATGTGGTCGCTTGCTAGATTTGGTTCTAAAGAATGTTTACAATTGCTAAAAAGCTAGAGACTGCACCAGCACAAGACTGACTTAATCTAGATAGAAGGAGGTTTTACACGTGCATGGGAACATTCTCTCTCTCTCTCTCTCTCTCTCTCTCTGTCTCTCATCTCTCTCTCTCTCTCTCTCTCTCTCTCTCTCTCTCTCTCTCCTTGAAACTATGCTCGTCTGCATACATAAAAGATTTTCTTTCTCTCTCTCTCATCTTAAAATAGTCTACCACTAAAATTTCTCTCTACTTCTGGGAAAGATAAACAAAACAACACACGAATGCATGCATGAATGCATCGAAAATATTGAAAATACCTCAAGCTGACAATGACTCTCTTTCTGTTTTCAAGGAAATGAACTTTTATGCACAGGGTGCAACTTTACTCACCTGACCCACATCAGCTTCCATGTCGTCATCAACGATCTTCCTCGCCCTCCTCCTGAAAGCGGAAAATTCTTCGTTTCAGAATCATTCGTTATGAATAAGCCATTCATCACCTCGCTGCATTTCCAGTAACACCAACAACATCAACTATAATAATCTATGTTATAACCCGAGTTGGTAACTCTATATGTTTGGTCTGTATGTTAGACTCCCCCTAAAGTATGAGGCCAAAATACGAAAATACATTTCAGGTGAGATTTTGATGATGAGTTATAAATTACAATATAAAGATTAGGTTTTTTTGCAGCAGGTTAAGATAATAATAATAATAATAATAATAATAATAATAATAATAATAATAATAATAATAATAATAATAATAATAATGAGATGAAATGTAGTGGTTATTTTAAAAAGAAATAAGCAGGCGACTTTAACGAGAATCTACTTCATTTATTGCCAACTGCGCGTTCCATCGTAAACAGAATTACATCTCGAGGTCCAGTGAAAACAAACAAATGCACAAAAAAAGGAAACATAAAGAATGTGTTATGCTACTGTTATGCCACATGGTTATATGTACTGCGACAGCTATGGAAACCTATGTACAATGTCATTGTTGCGCTTGCTAAAATAATTCATTGCCAAACAAGGTCAGTAAAGTCCATATTTTTCCTTATTCAACAGTACTTATATTTCATGCCCGTATTTGAATAATTTATTATTATTATTATTATTATTATTATTATTATTATTATTATTATTATTATTATTATTATTGTTGTTGTTGTTGTTGTTCGACATGCATCACACGAGTTTGAAACAAATAAACAACGACACTAAATTTCTTAACAAGTACATAAATAAACAGAAATATAGCATAACAATAAATTCACCCAAAACTATATACAGCCTTATTTTCAGTATCAAAGTTGATATATAAAAGTTGCACGTGAATAAAAAAAGTCTCACTCCATAATCCTTGAATTCCAGAACGTACATAATCGAGGCTATAAAAACTCAACACTGGAACCAATTTAAGTTTTAGACTTTAAATAAACAATCGTCGATTCTTCAAAGTCTCGCGCGTCACGAAGCAATAAAAAAAATGACACCCACCCGTGAGAAGCGAAACTGGGTGGAAGAGACGTCGAATGTAAATAAAACATGTCAATAAAGCGTGTAAATACGGCAGAGAGATGCTATGAATATCAATGAGATTCCGCCCTTCTCGTACATACTCTCTCCAGATCTAAGTCTGGTTCGCGACTCAGATGTTTTCTTAGCGAATTGGGGCGACATCTCTCTACGGCTGTAAACAGCACAGTGATGAATGTTTCTGGGAGGAGGTTTTTGTGACTTTTATTGAAAAAAGTCGGTTAGCAAATTAGGCGATTTTAATTACAATGAAATACATAGATAGATAGATAAAGAGATAGAGTGATTGAACTCTTAGGCACTAAATTTTCGAAAATGGACTAAATTGAAAACGACAATAAAGTAAAATTGATCAAGTATGATATAGCATATGAAAAACAAAGTTAATTATTTTTTCAAAATCAGGAGCATAAGATAGACAGACAGATAAATAGACAGTAGAGATAAAATGACAGAGCTCTTGGGCACTAAACTTTTGAAAGGGATAAAATCAGTACCGATAAGAGGGAACAGACCAACAGTGACAAAGTTTATGAAAAACAAAAACCAATTGTTTTTTTCGAAATCAAGAACAACACACTTATAATAATTTACGTCATGAGATTATAAATAAATTACGGCTGTAATCCTATTATCATTTGTCAAAGTGGGTCCTCGTTTGCCCAGGGAAATGTCAGGTATTAGCCTAAATGAGATGGCTCTCAGTATGAGACAGAAAATATTATTGGAGGTATAAATTCGAGAGCTAGATGCTGATGCGCCTCTCCTGAATGACCTCGTCTCTCCCAGGCCATTCCAGTCTCCACAAAATCTCTTTATTAAGTGCTCGATACGACGTAATTTGGCTGTTGTATCTTGTGTGAAAAAAGCTGAAATTCGCAGGTTTTTAGGACGATGTCGTTAGCACAATGGTTCGAATGCACTTATAAATAAAAAGAATTCACGCTCAATTTCTTTTTACTTTCTCTCTCTTTCTGTGGTTTTTTAAATTTTTGGAATGGTGTAAACTTGATCATAGAAAATTTATATAAAAACTTAATTTGTTTCTATCACTCATAGCTAGATATTTTACTGTTCATTACCACATTGCCCATACTTTTTATAAAAACTGTGATTCAACTTTACATTCGAAAAACAAAGTTTGCAATACACCTTCTGGGTTATATTAAGCTTCATATTGAAAAAAGTCGGTAGCATTGAAAAGAAAGAAAATATGGGGAATAATAAACTAGAAATAGGCATTTTTAATTTTTTTTACATATTTTGAGATCCTGGAAAACCTTTCAGAATAAAATCCTTCTCGATAAAACTTGTTGAGACAAGGGCCCATTCCTTCCTCAGTCTTAAATTTCGAATTTTTTCCATCTACTAACTTTCTCTTGTTTCCAAGAGACGAAATCAGCTGCCCCTCCCTTCTGCATCTACTTGAATAAATTCTTATAACATTAAAGCCTCAGAGTTTATAGAGACTTCATTGTCATCCCTAAATAAATCTGATTCAACCTATTGGCCGTTGCAACCTTTCTTTATCAATTTAATGGTTTTGCTACAGTCTGGCAATTGATGTTAAACCTTGCTTCAACGCATATTTCATACGTATTTCCCATGATCAGTCAATTTTTTTTTTCCTTTTATTTGTATTGACTGATGCTAAATCTTATTTCGACACATATTTCATATGTATTTTCCTTGATCAGTCCAATTTTGTCCCTGCATTAAATGGCATAGCAACGGATTAATTATAATTATTTATAGTTTGACATATTTGATTGTGACAGTTATATACAGAAGTTCATATTTAATTTGTAAGTCGTATTTTCCGTATTTCACAATTCACTGCATATCACTTGTTATAAAAACCTTTTGTTTCACATTTGACACATTTAGATATTTTCTGATTCCAAGCATTTTCTGAATATATTATTTTATTTATAAATAAACATTTGTTTCATAACCTTTGCATTAAAAGTCCCATTATCATATTGTTTCTTAGACGTTCAGAGTCAACACATCAACATGATATCTATTAATCTCAATTACTTTTAAAATTCTTATTCACACTCCGTTCTTCGACAATAGGGCAAAGTTGTCCACCCACATTTAAAGGTATTGCTTTACACCCGTATCATGAGTCCCTCTTGCAAACCCACCGGCATTGTTTTATTAAACCTTGAAATGTTTAACGAACTAAATCCGCTGCGGGCTCTTGATCTCCTTCTGCATTTATATATATATATATATATATATATATATATATATATATATATATATATATATATATATATATATATATATATATATATATATATATATATATATATATATATATATATATATATATATATATATATATATATATATAAATATATATATATGATTGCTCGTTTATGCTTTGAATATTGACAGGGTATCAATGAAATTAAGCGGAAAAAATCCAGGTAAACACCATAAAAACGAAGAGGCCAAGCGATCAATAGTTCAATATTCATGAAATAGTTAACATTTTCCGTCAACTTTCGGTGAAACTGAAAGTATTTTCATAAATTTTCTGAACGAGATGTCATAATGATATCATTAACTTTTATATCTCTGATCGTTGAAAATAAATAGCTTTGTTTGTCTCCGATGAATTTAAATACAGTTTTCAGATATTTTATGTTCCGAAATTAATATATGCCTGTTTACTATCAGCAGTGAATGAAAGTAATTATATATGTTTTAATATATAATTGAAATGAATGACACTATATCTTGGGAATTTTGAAGCTTTATGTACATCGTTATAATGATTATTATATTCATCATTATCATCATATTTTTCATTATCAGGACAATCACTTCCATTCATGAATGTCACGTTAAATAACAAATCATTAATTTTATTTATTCAAAAAATAAAAAAGCGAGTATTATTTAAATCAATAATCCACGTTTGACAGGATTTTAAAGGACACTCGTGGTGAAAAGTACTAACACGTAAAGATCATTTATTTTGGGAATAAAAGTTCAACGAGGTCATAAAAGGGCCCTAATTATCTCAACTCGGCAATAATAACTACACTAAACAGAAAACATGATTCCGTTAATGTTATTCAGCTGCAGCTGTAAATAAATGATCCCATACCAATGAATAACCGATTCACTGTATATCCCACTTTATAAAATGCAACCCCATATTCATAATTATGTCAGATTTCCACGTTTTAGACTTGCTGTTGTCCAGCCTAAGGTTAGACTAAAATTTCCACTGACAATATTTCAAGTAGCAGAATGAAAGTATACTTTGCTCCTAGCCTCGGGGCAATAAGCAACGTCCTTAGGGTCGAGACTTTCCTCTCGACACATATGTAAGACATATTAGACGCTACTGGGCACACTTGACTTGTATGTGTACACTAGCGGGCAAAAAATCTGCCAAATCAAAAAAAAAAATACATAAATGTGTTCACTTCTGAAGCTTTTGAGCTGCCAAGGAACACCTATTCTAATAATTTGAACTGACGCGTTGCCTTGCTGAAAATAGTCGATTCCGAGACTGTTCGTCCAGAGGTTAATCACCTAGAAAGAGTCGCCTAAAGAATGTATCTGCAGATTTCATCGAACTCTGGTCAACTGTTCTTGAAATATCAAACAAACTCAAACTTTTTAAAACAAATCGTCCAATCACTCGCTGGTGCTTAAGATATGAAAAAAATTATTTGAGACATTTACGTATAAACGTCTGTTCCATATAAATAAGTAGAGCTCTTCCAAACAAGGCCATGAACGATGTTAACAATCCAGCCAATTCTGGAATGAGTAAAGGGGAAGACATTGCATCTTTTGTTTGTTAATCCTCTTTCGTCCTTGAGTCCGGAACGAAGAGATGATATTTGCCTTGAGGGTCGAGTATAAACAATTGGTTAGTATTTCATAGTGTTCTGGATTGCCAGTCTCCTTTTTAACTTATCTTTGAGATGGAAGGTATCTACTGATACTACTCCTACTGTAAGAGAGATCATTAACATGACTAAATGATGTTATGATTAAATGATTATGGAGTTATATACACACACACACTACTATATATATATATATATATATATATATATATATATATATATATATATATATATATATATATATATATATATATAGATAGATAATATACGTTATATATATATAGGTCTTTATATATATATACATATATATAATCGTTGGAGAAAAACACTACAAGTATTATTATTATTATTATTATTATTATTATTATTATTATTATTATTATTATTATTATTATTATTATTATTATTTTATTTTATTATTATTATTATTCATTATTATTATTATTATTTTATTATTATTATTATTTTATTAAAAAGAGAGACAACCCAAGATCCATTCCTAAGACCGAATGCTCCGTGGGGTCTACCACGCAAGTCCCACAAGTAAGAACTGGCCGAGGCGAAATCCTGACAAAGCAGGTCGGGTCATCTCCGAGGCAAATGGTGCGGCTGAGATGAAAGATGCTCTGGATGCGCAGCATCACCGGAAAGACAGATGGTTTTTCTGGGAATAACGGAAGTGATACCGAGGATCAAAAGAATCTGAAAGCAGTGTGGCTGGAGACGGATAAAAGGAGGCTAAAGACGCACTGCATTGTGAAATTTCGCTGCCGCGAAAACTACATAGGCAGACAATTTGTTGGAAGCGCTGGAAAGATTTTCAACGCGTAAAATGTTTTGATGTAATACCTTAAACAATTCATTAGATGACGTTCCTGTAATTTCCTGTATCCACGTTTCCAAGTTATTATTTCGTCGTGCTTCTATATTTATGTCTTTATCTTACATTTCCTTTTATCCATGCAAGGGCTTCTATGCGTTTTTATAATTCTGTTTGGTTTTGATCTCTCTGGGTTTTTAGTAATATTTCTTTAGCAATTTCTTGGGTTCTTTTACATACATACATACACACAAAATACACACGCATACATGCACACACACATATGTATGTATGTATGTATGGATATAATCCACCTGCCCTTTTATTGTAAACAATTACCAACCCAAAAATAACACCTCATTCAATTACCAAGGGCATTTTTCCATTAAGTGTTACAAAGGATCTGCTCACAAAGGTTCCTTTAGGGGAGACATAAGTTCCTTAAAGAGAGGATGATCCGGAACCACATCCATCTTCTCTGGGGGATTGAGGCAGGTCATGTTTGAATCCCCTTCTCATCCGAGAACAATGCTGCTTCTGTCACCTTCACACCTTCACCCTCTGTCTGTCTGTCTGTCTGTCTGTCTGTCTGTCTGTCTGTTGTCTGTCTTCTGTCTGTCTGTCTGTCTGTCTGTCAGTTGTCTGTTAAACCAACAAGCAAAGAGAGGATTCAGAGAGTTAAACCAACAAGCAAGAGAGAGAGAGAGAGAGAGAGAGAGAGAGAGAGAGAGAGAGAGAATCTTCATTTATTAAATTCCTGTTCTATTCCTGGGATTCACATATTTATGTATTCTTTAATAATATCTCTTATTTTCCAATTCTTCGTAAGATTTCATCTGAGATGACATTCTATATATTTGTAAAATTTTGGATTTTGACAGCTCAGAATTTTTAACGTTCAAAAGACTTCAGAAGGCACTGAAATATTAAATTAATTCTGGTGCAAGGATGGAAAAAAACCAAATGTAAAGATGATGATAATTTTTTATATAGAACCAACACGCAATTAAAAAATTCAATATCTAAAGGAACCTTTTTTAGTCCTCTTAAATTCTTTGCTTTTCCATCGTTCTCGTTGTCATGGTTTTATTCATTATCAGTATGTGTTCACCTGTTTTCCTGCACATGCACAGACTCAGCGCTTAAAGACTGGTCACTGACAGTTCTGAGTAATCCAGCTCATGAAATGGGAGCGTTTTACATCAGGGGCCCTTCTACAATATTCATAACATTGAGCACAATTGCTGGCGAAAATTGAACTGCTCACTCAGTGATGATTCCACAGTAAGGAATGTAGTTATGTAAATTGCCCAATAACTGTATATGTTTTTAGTTCTTGATATATTTCATGCAGAATACACAAAATATACTTAAAGTAAAACTATTCTTGTTGCCGGGTTTAGCCATAATACCAAATGAATAAAAAGTCTTGAGGTCTCGTTCTCTCTCTCTTCTCTCAAATGTCTCTCTCTCTCTCTCTCTCTCTCTCTCTCTCCAGTTTTCCTTTAATATTGCAATATATACATGGTCTACAGTGTCAGTCTGTCTGTCTGTGTCATTCTTTCCTACATTTCAAACAGTTAAGGCATTCGTTTTGTTTACCAATTAGAAAAGCAAAAACAACCAAAACCCCACAAGAGAAGGAAGAGTTCCAAAACTAGAAGTAGAATAATACGAAGGCAGGGCAGATCCATATTACTCTTTTGTAAAATACCGCCACAAAAAATAACCTTTTAGTGATCTATGATTAAAATGTTTTTATTATTTTGGCTACTTGAAAATGGCTTATTAACGCTCTACTGACATGGTCTGAGAAGCGACGAGCCTCTTGGTATGCAAAGAACTAATATCAACCGTTTATTTGTATTAGGATCAGAGATAAAAACATTAAATCTGCCATGCAGAATTGCAAAACAAAAATGGGAGGTGAAACCGCACACAATCAATGCAGCACTATGAAACGAAATGCAACGCCAAATAGCTAAAATCAATTAATGTGTGAGAAACTAACATTTTGAGCTGTCCCATTTTTTGTTTTCTCACATGAAACAGATTTCAATAAACAAACACACACACATATGTAGTAGTTTCAGAGAGAGAGAGAGAGAGAGAGAGAGAGAGAGAGAGAGAGAGAGAGAGAGAATGATTTAAATATTCAAACAATGAAAATTTCTACAAGGAAATTTAAAATCGTAACGCTACAACTTCCAAGAGGCGAAAATCAACCTTTGTTGCATTTGTAATAGCTACCATAAAAAGGGACGAACAATGCAGCAACTGACAAAAAGAACTTCTTAGTGATGTGCTTTTGAATAAATTATGCGAGGATGAAGGACCAATGTGGAGTTAATACATCAAGAAAGGAATCTATTATCAGAGCTAACGACCAGCTTAAAACAAACCCACAGCGTTCTTTTCAGTGCGGATTCTTAGTCCATGTATACTTTGTATAAGTACAACCACAAACAAGGAAAATAGTTTAAATACATACACACATATATGCATGTATATATACACATACACACATACACATGCACACACACACACACACATATATATATGTATGTATATTTATATATATATATATATATATATATATATATATATATATATATATATATATATATATATATATATATATATATATACATTAACAGAGACTTCCTCATACATACCTTAACATACGTTAGAAGAGGTCGTTCAGACAACTTGAGAATAAGGATTTTGCTTTCATTAAATAAATGAACTAATGATTATGCTTCGGAATAAGATTCAAAACTTTTCTCAACTTTGTAACTCAACTGCTATAGCCGTTGCTGAAGGAAAGGCAATATCAGTATCATCAACCTTTCGTATAATTCAGCTTGGTATGATTATGAGCGTATTATCATTGTTATAATTGCTATAATCGAAAGCAGCATAAAAGTCATAAAGAAATGAATGGCCATTATCAGCGTGTCTGAAATATTCACAGTCCCCCTCTTGACCCGAGAGAGCCATTAGACCGGCGAAATTGGGTGATTGTGAGAAGACGCCGGAGACTGAAACTCGAATTTAATCGGATACGGATATCGGCGTTGGAAGAACATACCACTGGAAATTTGAGAGTGCTTACATTGGCAAAGCAAGCACAGAACTGGTTTAGAAAGCATTACAGTATGAATTTTATTCTTAGGTCATGGCGAGCTAAAAACCGCAACTGATTTTTTCCAGCTTCTCATTTTCAGTTTTTGAAATCGACCACATTCACTAGACAATTGACCTTATTGATTTTAGTGTTTGTTTTTATTTTACTGTGTTTTTTATAGTCAGGATGCTTCCTTATTAGTTTAATGGAGTTCAGCACTGGTTCCAACTTATTACTGGACGATAATAATAATAATAATAATAATAATAATAATAATAATAATAATAATAATAATAATAATAATAATAATAATAATGAAATAGATGATGAAATGTTTATTTTATAAAATCGTCGGAGAAAAAATTAATGAAACGTACCTACACAAAACTACACAAATGTACGTTGACAAACACACACACACACATATACACACACACACACACACATATATATACTATATATATATATATATATATATATATATATATATATATATATATATATATATATATATATATATATATATATATATATGTAGCAGATATATATTTATATATATATATATATATATATATATATATATATTATAAAGAGTTATATATATATATAGCAAGCTATATATATATATATACATATATATATATGTATGTGTACAGATACTTAAAAACAAAATAGTAAAAAATGACAACAAACTTAAATATGATATGAAAAACAAATGTGATTATGCAACAGCACCATTCATTGACAATTTGATATAAAGTACATTTAAAATATTTGTTGGATATCAAAATTAATACTCTACATTCTTAAATACATCAATTTACTATGACATGAAATTAGCGTGCAGTATGTTGAAAGAAATATCTACAGTAATATAAATTTCATTTGTTTATAAAAAAAAAGCTAAACAATTCTTTCTCGCATTCTATAACGCAACAAATCTGTAAAATACACGTGAGATTCTTTAACATTTCAATGTTTTGTTTTACCACAAGGCAAATAAAATAAAACTTTTCCATTTCCTCTTTTCTGAAAAGTTAAAAAAGAAGAAGAAGAAGAAGAAGAAGAAGAAGAAGAAGAAGAAGAAGAAGAAGAAGAAGAAGAAGAGGGAACGAAAAGTTTATTCAGAAAAGCGTCTCGAAATAGCCTCTCTCTTTTAGAGAGCGTCAAAAAAAGTAAAAAGGACATTACTTGGAAGAATTCCCATCCTCAAAAAGACTCCCTCCTTCAAAGAGGAAACAGACGAAAATAAAAACGAAACAAAAACTGTTCTTCGGAAATATTCGAGCGAAGTCCCGAAATGAGTCTTCGGTGATTGTATTAGGAAGAATTACGCAACACGAAACGGATTTGCAGAACAGTGTCAGGGAGAAGCAGGAAAGCTAAACTGAATTTCCAAGCATAAGTCTATTATCATAAATAAATTTTTGCTTTGAGTTGCTATTTGGTTTTGGGATCACACCTTTGCAAAATGCAAGACGTTTTGCTGGAATGCTCATTTTTCCGTCAGTTCTTCTGAGAAATTTGGCGCTACTTGATTTATGAAAGATTCTAATACTCCTGTTGTTAAGGGGATTTGTCCGTTCACTGTTTTAGAAATCATTGATAAAATGATGCTTACTTATGCACATGTCTATATTTGTAAATCTCTATACGTGAATTTAATCTAATATTTCATAACTATGCAAGTTAAGACTGTGATTATTTTTGTTAGGCTACCATTTTAGAAGTGATACATTTTTAGACAATTCTCCTGAAATAAAGAAAGTAAAGTAAAGTAAGTGCAGGTTAGTTCAGGTGAAACGAGGTGGAATTGGTGTTAGCTGTATGGACATCTAGAAAATAATCAAGTGCAGGCAATAATGAAGGGTTCTTTGTTCTTAACTAATCTTGTTACTTATCAGAAAGCCAGACCCACAAACCATCTGATAAGCTGAGGTGCAATAATAATAATAATAATAATAATAATAATAATAATAATAATAGCAATAAAGTAAGCAATAAGGACCTCATTTAAATAAAGACAAAAACTATCTCAAAAATAAAGTTCCCTAGACTAGACACTCTGTGTCAGCCAAACGAAGATTAATGTTAAAACATTCAATATTTCGTTAGCTTGGTTGTCATTCCAAAACTTTAATATTTCTTCCTGTTTCTGGACATTATTCAAGAAAGAAACACGGAAGGAAGTTTGCACGATATTTGTTGCCTATCTTGCAAATGGCCCGTCGTAACTCTAAAACTTCAGAATCGCTCTTTACGACTCTTGGAAGGTTTATTCACTCGTTGCGTTGGAGCTTAGGCTGTTTTTTTTTTTTTTTAATGTATGGTGATCGATGTCTGATTTTAAATTTTGCAGTGACGCTCTTTGATTATTAATGACATTTATTCCTTAGTGCTTTATCTTTACTTTTGGTTTTAAATATTGGTTTTCATGTATTAATGATTTTGACTATCAACATCATGAATATCTCTTATAACAAAAAAATTAGTTATTTGTTTCATGTTTTGAATATTGGTTTGATTATGATAATTACCATCAAGAACATCCATTATTTTAGATTTTTCTTATTAAAACATTTGCCTAGCCATCACCAGACGAAGCATGGAAACGATAAGAAATATGACACATACTGTATATACATACATACATATATATATATACATATATATATATATATATATATATATATATATATATATATATATATATATATATATATATATATATATATATATAAATGTGTGTGTGTGCAACACTTCACGCTTTCTTATTCTTCTTCACAGCTTAATCCTTAATCTTGGTCGCTGTTTGTTAACGGGCCTCCCCGCAGTTTCTGTCTTGAAAGGTTCATTTCATAACCACTTTGGAACGATTAAGAAAAAAAAGAAAACAAGAAAAATGCGCAGTAGTTTCTTCGGCGCAATCGAGTTTTCTGTACAGCCACTACAGAGTCAAATCAAGGCACCGAAAATAGATCTATCTTATATGGTGGTTTCGGTATGAATGCTGTATGTGCCGCGGCCCATGAAACATTTAACCACGGCCCGGTGGCCTATCTTATATGGGCTATCTTAATATCGTTGCTGATTAGAGGGCTGCAATTAGGTATGTTTGATGATTGGAGGGTGGATGATCAACATAGCTCAAATATTTTAAGATCACAGCCGGACAGAACCTGGAACCAGGAAAAAAACTGTTATATATATATATATATATATATATATATATATAGAAGGCTGTATCATGAACGTATAATTTATATATGTTTTGATGATTGGAGGGTGGATGATCATCTTCTTCTTCTTTTCTTTTAACGTGCTTTTATTCCCATTTTTCAGTAGTTTTTAAGGATTTGACTTGGCTTTGGGGTAGACCTGTGGTCTCGATCGGCTGCCCTGGACAGCTTAACCCCGGTGCGGTGGACAGACAAAGCAAAAGGACCACCTTAGGCCATAGGGATGTATTTAGTGAACAAACCTATCCGTTGATTACATATATAATCCCGGGAGGAAGCAAAGTGTCTGCCTCTCTGAAGTCGGCTGATTGTTTGAATATATAGATATGAATATATATATATATATATATATATATATATATATATATATATATATATATATATATATATATATATATATATATATATATATATATATATATATATATATATATATATATATATATATATATATATAAAATATATATATATATATATATATATATATATATATATATATATATTTTATATATATATATTTACCTTTTTTCATTGAGACAGGTTCCCTTCTAAAATACCATAACAACTGATAAAAAAATCATATTTGTAGGATGAAATACTTTGTCCAATAGTCTTAAAGCTTGAGCAAAGGCGACAATATGACACAATAGATCTTCCACTGGATTGTCCAACATTGTTTTTATTTTGAATGCTAGTTTTAATTTTATTCGATAGTTTTCAATCTTGCATGATAGTGAAATTTTTTGTGTTTAGTTCTTTAAGTAGTTTGCAATAAGCTCTTTCAAAATGCAAGATGGTTTTACGAGATACTTTTCCAATATTTATCGATATTTTCCATCCGAAACTGGACTAACATTCTCCTAACATTACACAGCAGTTTATCTTTGTTGTCCAATAAAGTTTTATGTTTAGAAATGTTAAGCAAACTTTTATTTTTATTTCTTTTCAGTCAGAAGCGAAGGTTCCATATTGTTTCGTGCCTGATGTACAAGTTTTGTTTTTGTCATTATAGTATTTTGGTATAATTTACAGTGATCTTTTTCCATGATGAGCGTTTGCTTTCTTATTCAAGTATTCAACACTCACAACTAAAGATGTACTTAGATTAGAAACCACATATTTTATAACAAAGGAATGAAACTGGTCTTTCTTAATGCTTTTTTTTTTTAAATGAATGGTACGTTTAAGGAAAGAGAAAACGAGTAAGAGATATGATTAAAGTCTTGTTGCCAGCATGCAGCATTCCTTTCTTCTGTAAAATAAGGAAATTTAGCATAAAAATTCAAAATGTTTACTTCATCGTACCACCAACATTATGCTGAAAATTTCAAAGCAGTATGCTCGCGCTGTTTAAAACCTAAACTAACTTTTGTCACTCTAGTGTTCATTCATTATTTAAATCATACTCCTCTTCTGTTGAAATTCTTGCGTGATGAAATCATTCTTCCAATAAACTTTAATCTGATTGCGACCCGCCACAGTCACCCATCTACCTGATACAGTATTTACTACATGGATCAATAAAGACAGTTATTGTTAATAGAAGGATCCATCTGCCTTTGGGTGGGAATAGAGCCCAGCTTTTCTCTCTGGACTTTCGAAGACACTTTGTAAAATGTGCTTTCATTTAATTCCTCTATATTCAAGGTTTATTTCCTCTTCGTATTTATCGAACCTTCTGCTTCTTCTACCTGTCCATTTGAACTTTTCTTGTGGTGCTGCTGAATAGAGAGTCAGCTTCCCTCGTTCCCACCTCAAACAGCGTGACGTAAATATTGTACGGGGAATGTTTTGCTGTAAAAAGTTCCTCCCAGTAGGGCCATATATAGTGGTAAATAAGGGAGATCCGTGGGTGGCCGTATACGTGCTGGGTCTGACACAGAGAAATCTGGGGATTCTCTTTCTTTTTCGGTTAAAAATTTATATAAAAAAATCATTCATATGTCTGATTTTTGTTTATACCTTCATGTATTTATTATACATATATATCATTTTCATATTCAGAGAAAAAATATTTTTTCTCAAAATATTATACGTTCAGTAAGAAATTTACGTTAAACGAAAGATAGTTTTTCTTTTGTCTACTTAATGAAAAATTATGGTCCATCTTTGCATATCATTAATGCTGTTGATTATCTTTTAATTGTAATTATTGTTGGGGTATTTCTAACAACATTTATCATGATTTTTTGTTCAGCGTAATGAATGTTTTTGCTATAATGGTTGTAGATGTGTGAATCCAGTATACAGTGACTGGAGCGACTTAAATTCCATATTTTATAAATTAACATAAAAGGATTTCCGTAGTTTCCTTTCCCTTATTTTGAAATTAAAACCACGATCTTCATTGCTGAACTTGTAAAGAGAGAGAGAGAGAGAGAGAGAGAGAGAGAGAGAGAGAGAGAGAGAGAGAGAGAGAGAGATATTCTGGACTTTTCATTTTATATTTTAGCTATCCATATTATCCTTCAGTGATTGAAAACTAGTGGCTATATTGCGTGATGAAGCCGTCCAAATACAGTTTAATCAAGAAGCCTAATTCATCTAGAAACTAACATTTCTATCTACCATTAACTTACTGTTATCCAATATGTACACACACTCACACCGAATATAAGTTCAAAAGTCAATCAGAGTGCTGTAAAAATCCAGCAAAATAGCATATCGGAAGTTGATAAGAGAATAAAAGAGAAGAGAAACTGAACTACAACTAAGTAAGAGCGCTGAGGGACCGCAAACCTCCACCAAGGCTGATCAATACACCCCCGAAATGGTCTCCCTCCTCAAAAGTTACATTCCTATTTCTCTTAAAATCAATAAATTGTTGCTAGTCACAAGGTCCAGCAATGGTGAAATTTTCGTAAATATCCTCTCCTTACCTTTTGATTCATCCATATAACAAGAGGGCAAACTACAAAAATGAAATACAAGTATACAATGGACACTGGCTTAGCCCAAAACAGAGGTAAGCTGGGATGCCAGACGTTGGGATACTCCAACTAAAAATAGCAGTATCATATCTAAATTACCCATTAAACCAGAGGCTTTCATTTCTAGTATCATTTCCAGGTCCCTATTCAGCATGAGGGAAATTTCCACGCCATTTTATCGGCAGAGCTGCCAAGCATTGGCAACAACTGCTTGGACGAGATTAGAGCCTCGATGAAGCGAAGACGAAAACTAGAATGAGATTGGCAGATCCCCCGGAATATTATGGTACTATCAGCGGATGTAAGTGGCTGATATTGGCTAAAAGCTTTCCAACACATGATCTGCATTAGCCGCGAGAGTTTCATTTCAACTATGAATGAGGAAGAAAGGTTGGGAATAAATGATAAAATTATATTATACTGACTTTGATTTGAATAGCATCACCAGAGTTAGAATTCAAATGATGCCTAATAGAGAATTAAGGATCAGTTTTCTATAAAAGTAATATATGCAGAATATTGTTAAATGATATCGATCCTCGTTAATGTAATAAATGTGGTTTTCACTTGTCACAGACACCTCACGGAAAGCGCATTTAGAGAATTTTTTATTTTTTTACCACGAACGAACGCGCATAAAAAATTAGAAAAAAAAAAGGCAAAAAAGCAAATGTGATAAGATTTCGTTTTAACGCCAAAGTGGCTACTTCGATTAAGCTTTCTATTTCTCGGAGTTGCTGATCACTGCATTTTTTCCACAGTCTCCTCAGTTACCTTTATAAATCATAATCTTACGTGATACATGGGTGATATAATCCGCGGATAAATGATAAAATAATTCTTCAGAATCATTCGAGTCTTCGTCAAATCAACTGAGGTATGAGAAATTATTTTTTCTACTTTAACCCTTCGTAATTTGTGTTCCTTCTGAAAATGTTCATTTTTCAGCGTCCTTCTGTTTCAGCCATTTCATTAAACCGCTCTGCAGCACTAACAGAAAAATCTCCCTAGTGGGCACTATGCCAGTGCACCTCAGGGAACATTACTAAAGGTTAATTTCCCAAAACGTATTAAACAGCATTTTTAAAACTACAAATAAAAACATAGAGAAAAAATCAATGAATAAACTGATAAATAAGTAAAGGAGAGGAAACAGAAAATAAAAGAAAAGTTCATTGAGAAATTCGATATCAGCGTAAGACAAACAATAGAGAGATTCTAATTCTTTTTAAATTCTTCTTCTTCTTCTTCTTCTTCTTCTCTCCCGATGAGTTTAGGAAATGGGTTTTGATGGAGCAATCTGCTACGCGGAACGGAGCAGGTGTCCCAGAAAGTAATCTGGGATGCTTGAGAGAAAAATCTATTTTAAACTCACACACAAACGCACCATATCTAATATCACAAATGATCCGGTAATACTGAATTCGGTATAACAATTAGGGAATAAATTATGACAAATGACATTACATATTAGGTGCATCTGAGCCTGTTAACCAATATTTATATATCAAGGCTCTTAAGTAATTCATCAAGGTATTGGGAAGATAGTGAGGCTTTGAGTATTTATAGCTCACTGTTTGTGATCATAAAAACTAAGTGTACATAATTAACAAATCTATATGAAAAAACATACATGTCATACATACACACACACAGTGTCACACACACACACACACATATATAATATATATATATATATATATATATATATATATATATAATAATGTATGTATGTATGCCCAGCATATATATGAACAATTGTATATATATGAAAATGGTATATATATATATATATATATATATATATATATATATATATATATATATATATATATACAATTATATTTGATAGAGTGTAAGCTTTAATAATAAGTCTTCAAGTCGATAACAAAGAGAAGTATCCTGTTGATTGCTAATGTCATTCAGAGGTTTCGTTGATAATTGGATGGTAAATATCGTGATTTTTACTTATTTTTATAATTATGAAGAAGGGATAGATGATATTTCTGTGTAACAGCATTAATTGAGATGATGGTAGTCAGAATAATATAGCATCAAAATTTTGAAAGTATTAGGGGCTTTGACTCTTGGTATCTACTTGTAGATAGGAAAACCCGAAAGTCGGGTAATACTTAACGACCCTAAAATCAGCTGAGATATCGCCCCCCCTCTAATGCCCCATCCCCCCCCTCAACCTTACAACGAAGATGCGCATACCCTGACGCCGTTCGTCCCATTCCATCATAGCATTTCCTCCTCGCTGGGTTCCCTGGAGGCTCATTAAGCAGCAGCGACGAGAAATCATGAGCCCTTCAATCAGCCTCCCAAAGGAGCCGCTGAATTATCTTCTGAGCATTCTCACAAATGAAGCCCTGTCTGCAATCATCCCTGGAAAATCATTATAGTTATTGGAATTCTAACCAGAAGCTGAATGTATCGCAATGGCCTTTCTTAAATGTGTTTTCATGAGTTTTCAAGGTGAGCACCGATACTAAAAGGTCTTCAAAGCTTTGGATACCGTCATCATCTACAACTGGGAGATTTTGAGATGATGCCGCCGTAAAAATTTCTGATAAAAGGAATTTTTGTGCCCAAGGATACCCTTGAAGCTAAGTCTGGTTTACCCTTCCCGCACAGATGAGCAGTAAGAACCAGCTCCTGTTCCTTGATATACTCCATAGCTATCATAAAAACACTAAAGTCCTAAAAAAAGACAATGCGAAGGCTGCCAATGCAGAGCCCTGTCTCCTTGGCACAAAAAGTGTCCCAAACACCGAATCTACTATCACTGTAGTTGAAATCAGTTGGCTGCCCAAAACAAAATGAACAATTGCTTTTCAGTAAACAGTCGAGAAGGTTACTAGAATATTTTTAACGATGGCTAACAGTCATGTGGGCAATGAACCATTCAACAATAAAAACAAAGGAAAAGTTTCTTTTATTACTAGAACCAATAAGACCAAAGCCCATTCTGCTGGTCCTCTTAACGGGTATAAATACTGAAAATAAAGACTTTTATCTTACACACACACACACACATGGTGGGACACAGAGAGAGAGAGAGGTTTGATTCTTAGACTGTTGAGAGAGAGAGTTTCGTTAATGACTTTCTGAGAAAGGCAGAAAAAAGTTAACAATGAAGAGGGGGGAGAACGGTGCCGAGCAGGCGGGCTTTCTGAGAAGAGAGAGAGAGAGAGCAGAGAGAGAGAGAGAATGAGAGAGAGAGAGAGCAAGCACTCAACAATGTCATCAGATGTAACTATTATCAGGCCCCTCCGAGTCCTATTTAGATTTGTCAAGTCCTGAAAAATTCTTTCAGCTACGTCCCGGTTCTTTTCGTGTCAAAAAGTCATCACATCATTAACGATGGTAATTTTGAAATGATTAATGGATACATAGTAAAAAAAAAAGTTAACCATAACTTTTGTCTTTCGAAAATGATATTGGTCTTGGATTCGCTATTCTCCAATTCCCTTAGTATCGACTTTTTTTCGCAATCTTACTGAAAGGTTCCATCTATAAAGTATTCGATTAAATAATGGGATCTAGAGGCTGATATATCCAATCCCGACTAATTTTCTAGGATGAAATTATCGACTCAAAGTTCGATAGAATATGAGTGCCACAGTTGCTAAGCATATTTTTGGGTTCTTTGGAATAATAGTATCTATCTACTTGATAATGACGTCATGATGCCAGCGAACCTTAAATGAACCATTCAGTAAATTTCTCTCTCTCTCTCTCTCTCTCTGCTTGCCTATCCATCAAGGTATACACAAAAAGCAACTCTTATTTTTCTTCGACCTCCGTCTGTGAGACCAGGAAGAGTTTTTCCATGTCCTCTTATCTCATCTCGAAACAAAACACGACTTTCATTTCAGCGCGCATGTTGTTCGTCTTTTCGTTACGTTTTCCCATCGGTGGAACATAAAAAGGTTGTCATCGTTTCCGTGGGTTTGATTCTTTCACGATGTGCCAGACGCTGGTATCGTCGAAGTCTTTCTGAGAATGATGACAAAGGCTCCACTGTTTTATCCCTCTGGTCTTCCATTCAAATGTCTTTCTGAAGTAGATTCAATGTCATGTAATTGAGGAAAAAAGAATGGGGAAATATCTTTCTAATTTTATTTCAGCATATCTATTTGGGTTTCCTCTTCCGTCCTTTGTCTATTTTCCCAACATTTTCCCAAGCCTTTTATCTTTTCTATGAAACATCATATCCATTTTAAACATGAATGTATTTTGAGATAAGACCTACACAGTGTAAATAACAATGGAAAAAAAAATTCAGGATTATTACTTTTGCTCTGAAAAGATTGAGAATATTTGACAATATGATTCAGCAAGAAAACCCATAAGAGTTTAATTTTTCTTATACAGTAGCAAGTGCCAAGTCATTTAAACTTGTCTTTAATCATTTGATTATGTATTTTTTGTTAAATGGTAAAAGGCACTGCAGGGTAGAAAAGAAATAATTCTAATATAATAAAATGAGTCATTTTTCAGCAAGTATTTCCATGAACGGTTTTAAAAATTGTCTCTTTTCAGTGATGGCAATTTATATCAAAACAAAGTAAAAACAACTCCATTTGTTGAAAGAAAATCTTTCCCACTTCTCAAATTGCTTTGAATAATAATTTATGTCTTACCTGGTGAAGCTTTTGGAAAGGACTTGAAGTCACTCTCAAAATATGAATATTCTGGGTATGGTAATTAACACAGGGGAGATTTGTAAGAGAAATAATGGAAACAAAGTTTTTTATAGAGTTAAATTATATCATCCATTCCATGGGAAGTGTTCTAAAAGAAGTTCTTAAAAAAATATAGCTGACTCAATTTAATCCATTTAAAAATTTTCATTTCATGGATAGGGGCATTAATCTCTTGAATGTATTTTGATCGGATTTTCTGACATTTTCAATTTGTTAGATGTATCATTTCAAGAAGTTTGTTCTAAAAGATTTCTTATAAAATAAAGATACTGTTTACTTTATATTTCGGTTAAAATTTTATCGTTTTAACAGTTCTATGTCAGTTCAAATTTCAGATCAGTTGTCTTTTTTAATAATAATAATAATAATAATTAATAATAATTAATAATAATAATAATAAGTTTAATAATTTAATAGTCCACACTCTTGCTGTTTTGACGGGTGTTGAACACCTCGATCATTCTGTTATATAGAAGTATCATATGTCTTTCATTCATAATTCTGAAGATAAGTAAAAGCCTCGATATTTACCAACTAGTTATCAACGAAACCTCTGAAGTTACATTAGTAATCAACAGGATATTTTTTATTAGCTTTATTATGAGGTTCACCAAAATAAAATGGGATTTGTAGTCTATTAAGTCCATGTATTTTAAGAAAGGCAGGTTTTAAAATCAATAGTCATTGACCAAAATGAGTGCGTTATGTTCACTTTTATTAACAAAGCTTCGAATATGATTTTAAAACATTGATGTAAAGATAACACTGATTTAAAAAAAAATAGTTACAGCTTTAAAAGCTAATTCCCAAATTTTAGGAGCCAAACAGACCAAATTAAATATATGTATCAATGATAACGACGTTTTTCTAATTTGTTTCCCTGAGCACAAAAGAAGACTTAGGCCTAAGCCGCATTTAATCCTTCCTCATTGCAACTCCCCTTATTGCTAAGCTCAGCAAGGACGCAGCCTCATTAAAGGAAGGCAAGTCAATCCAATAAACAGCAATTAAGAAAAAAAGAGAGATTTGGGTAATTTTCGTTTACTACACTTTGCGAAATACAATTAAAGTAAGTGTGTGAAACAGCTAATGCTCTAGCAGTTTTCCACAGAGAGGGTTATCCAAGACTTGACAATTAAGGTGTGAATGTCGTAGTGACAATCATGCAGAGTTTCTCTTTGGAGCGGCTCCCCTTTTGGTAAAGTTGCTCAATGATTATATATTATATATATATATATATATATATATATATATATATATATATATATATATATATATATATATATATATATATATATATATATATATATATATATATATATATATATATTATATATATATATATATATATATATATATATATATATATATATATATATATATAGAATATATATTTAACTGGTAGATAGAATACAGAACGAGAGAAAGAAATAAAGTCCAGAATACTAGCATGGAAAACAAATTGCCTTCATGCACTAAAATCAAGCTCCTTCTCTCTCTCTCTCTCTCTCTCTCTCTCTCTCTCTCTCTCTCTCTCTCTGTAATGGTTTCTCACCGAAGTTTATATTGAATGGAAGCGTTAACTGCATCTGATGTAACTCTTTCATCATCATTTCCATAGCCCCGCGCTGCCCTCTAACAATTACTGTCCTTTGTTTCACCTGTGAGGGATTCTGAAGCCTCGAATTTGAGCTTTGTCGAGGCAATTGGAGTATGGGGAGTGTTTATGATATCTTAGGTTCTTTTATTTCCGTTTTGTGATTAAGTATTCTCAATTATGTAGGACACAGGAAAATTATTTTCAATTTATTTACATTTTCGTAAAGTTCACATTTTCTAAATAATTATCAAAGACAGTACTTTTCGTGGCTCATTAAATATTTCACAGTATACAATCAGAAAGTCAGTTAATATCTAAAATTCTTTTTGAATCTCGCAATTTTTTTTGCCAAACGATAAAGCCGCAAAATATTTCCTTTTGGGATATAAACTGCTAGTTTGTGTTAATGAAGTAGGACGACTGTATCACTGATTCGCAGTGTTATTTAGTATCTATTTACATCTTCTCTCTTCCTATGCAGATGTACACCGTAACCTTTTATTTTCCTCGTAATAACAATACATTACGAAAAATTTTGTGACTGAAAAAATTACATAAAAAAAAAGAAACTAAGATGTCTGTCAGACCTGTAGATGTATGCGTCGTGCTCCATAATTTGCTTGAAGATAAACATGACATTTACTAAACATTAATGAAGTTTAAGTCATTGTAACTCATTAGTGTCTTTTTCTTCCTTCTAATTCTCTTTGTTTCTTATTGATAGTCTGTTAGAGTTTGATAAAAAAAACTGAATTACACAAAACTGTGTATAAAAGCTGAAAAGAGGCACAGAAATTAGTGGGATACATAAAGAGGCAGTTCAAATACAAAAACAAGGAAACGGTGCTGCAGCTCTACACATCAATAGTTAGACCTCATCTTGAACATGCAGTACAGTTTTGGTTACCAACACTAAGGAAGGACATAAATAGATTAGAAGGGGTACAAGCAAGAGCCACAAAGTTAATTCTATCTATTAGGCCAATAGATTACCAAAGACGACTAAAAAGCCTTAACATGTATGGCTTAGAAACGCGACGATTGCGAGGACAACTCATAGAAACATTCAAAATACTGGAAGGCATAACAAAAGTAGACAGTAACCTCTTCACATTAAACGAAAACCAGACAAGAAATAATGGATGAAAACTAGAACTGAAGAGATACAACACATCTCATTTGGGAACTTCTTTACATACAAAATATGTGACACATGGAATAAACTGCCACCAGAAGTTGTAAACAGCAACAGTGTGGAAGAGTTTAAAAGAAGGCTAGACAAAATCATTAGAACACTGTGAATGAACAGTAAAACCTGCTCCTAGAGATAAGTGAGCATGATGTCTCCTTGGATGGACTAAAAAGTCTTTGTGATATCCTAATCTTTGTAACCCTTGTAACTCTCTCACTCTCCCCTTTCCTGTTAAGATAGTTGCTTCAATTACTTTTCCCATCATTTTTACATTTTATTTTTCACCCCTTCTAACCCCCAATTCCTACTGGCGCTGAACTTGGACTTAAAGGGCATCGGGAGTGTCACTATTCATGTCAGCGACCTCAAAAAAGCTATTTTAGACACTAATATCTGTCGTTTTCGGTTATTTTTGCGTGTCACCTATCGTCCCACATCCCCACCTATTTGGTGCCACTGATGTCTTAGACACAGTATTCTTTTTCAGATATTAAGTCATTTCCCACATACCAAGTTTGGTTGAAAATGCTCAATGCGTTTCAGAGTTATGTCATGGAAGTATACAAGTTTGGTTAAATACATCCATATATATATATATATATATATATATATATATATATATATATATATATATATATATATATATATATATATATATATATATATATATATATATATATATATATATATATATATATTCATGCGTGTTTTTTATGTCATGTTTCTTTTTCTCCTCCTATGAGGGTGACAATTATCAACGTATATTTTGAAGCGAGACTGCACAGCCAAACGGACAGAATGACTAACAGAGCATGGAACAGACATGCAGACGCCCACTCACCCAAGATGGAAAGCAGGCAGATGGGTGATTTTATCTTCTCGGCATTTTCCTTCAAACTTACAACGAAACTAAATTATTATGTAAATATTCCTGAAGCCAAGAAAAAGTGGGTTTCATTTTTCAAGAGAAGAGAACTCATCTTGTGAGAAGACCGTGGCTTTTCTCATTTTGAAGCTGACTTTATTTCCTCCTCGATAATGAAAAATGAGGAAGTTTACGGGAGTTGAGAAAAGTGAGGAGTCTTTCTTACTTTGAAAGGAAAGTCTTTCTTTTTATATTTTTGTTTTGGAAATGAAGGGAAAGCAATTAACTGCTTTCTGTTTCGTTGTATAAGGGCGTATTTTTGCACAGACTAATTCACGAAAGTTCGCTGTTTGCTCATAAAATTTTTTCTAGAATTTTTTTCTCTGTATGTATGTATGTATGTATGTATGTATGTATGTATGTATGTATGTATGTATGTATGTACTGTACGCGTCATTTCTCAGAGTTTGTGTTGTGTATCTGTCCGTTTATACACAGTGAAAAAAATATTATTTGGTAAATATATAATTTGAAAACGAAATCTAAATCATGTACTGATTTTGATGAAAACAGCATCGGCTTTTAGTTGTCAGGAGAAGAAGCTGTTTATCTATTAGGATGCAAATAACGACCAACTTTAATTTCGTAAAGCTGTGCAATACGAATGATATTTTTTGCTGCCAAAAGTTACAACCGTGTGTTGATTGATTTGTGATTCTCTCTCTCTCTCTCTCTCTCTCTCTCTCTCTCTCTCTCTGATAATACCTAATAAATTTTCTTTCAGCTGTGACCTTCGAACATTAAAATTATGAATTTTTTTTTTTTTTATTGACTTTTGGTATCAACACCTCTCATCAGTAATAATTCAGAATGACCTTATTTTGCTTGTACGGTTAAAAATCTGGTTACAGTTTACGCCATGTAATTCGCTTAACACACATGCACACTTATACATACCTGCATATATATATATATATATATATATATATATATATATATATATATATATATATATATATATATATATATATATATATAAAGTATAAAGCCGTTTCTCTTGTAACAGTCATAGTTATATGAAATAACTCATTAAACAGATGTCAACAAATTTTCAAATTGAGCAGAACATTAATATTTATCTCAGGCTACCCGTAAATGCATGAAACCGACTGTTACGAACGAAAGTGCTTATTATTAAGGTTAATAAGATACGTCACTTCGGTCGTGGGAGAAGAAGCAACAATGACTATTTACATTTTTACTGGACATCATAAGACGTTCGAATGTCCATCATGACTTTTTTACTTGCTCTAAAAACAAACATGGCACAAATCCTCATATAAAACTCATCATATATTAAACGAAAATAACTAAAAGAACATAGATTTTTGGGTTGCTATTTTCAATTTATAAGAAATGATAGAACTGGAAAACATCTAAAAATCAATCCTTTGTTAAGAATGAAAAGGAGGGATAGAATTTTCCCCAATGTTGCAAAATGCCCAGGTGTGCAATTACCTGCCAAGCCACAGACATTGCAGTCAATCTTGCAATCCTTTAATCAGCAGCCGCTCTCCTTTTCAGTATTCTCGTCAGGGATTTCTAGAGGAACATTCATCACGGGCTGCAACTAACCTGTACTTTTCAACCCTGGTTATGTATTTATCACAGCTGGGTACAGACTGCGCTTCCAGACCTCATAACTAAACAGGTGAAAGTTCAGAGGCGGTTTCTTGACACCATTTGTTATTGTCATTACTGCTTGGCATGATCTTTAAGTAATTATCTGAGCCATTAATTGTCTGATTGATGAATTGATTGACTGGTTGGTCTAATGCTACTAACTGGCCTTACGAGTATTAGGTATCACCGCTAAAGGAAAATATTAGCTCATTGTTCAAAGACGAAACAAATAGTCTTCTACATACATACATACACACACACATACATATATATATATACATTCATATATATATATATATATATATATATATATATATATATATATATATATATATATATATATATATATATATATATATATATATATATATATATATATATAAATATATATATATATATATATATATATATATATATATATATATATATACATATACATATATATATACATATATACATATATATATATATATATATATATATATATATATATATATATATATATATATATATATATATATATATATAATTAAATTAAATGCACTCTCTCACTCATTAAAATCCTTCGTAAAAGCTACAAAGAAATCAAATCATGAGAAAGATAAAAGAAACGATTTGCTCTAAGACGACTGGCTTTCTCTGCAAACTTAAAAGCGTTATTGGACGCGGAAACTCATCGTCTCTTTCCCCATCCAAGAAAGTAACTGGTAAGTTGGTATATACAACTGATATGCTGTTGGTCCTCAAATTCTCAATAGTTAGCTTGGGACAATATAGCCTTCGAGGATAAATGAAATAAAAAGCTTTACGTTTTCCTTTGGAAAAATTAAACGTTTCTATTGACGATAATGAGATGGGAAGGAAAAATTTGTTAAAACCCGAATCTACTTGAATGAAACATTTGGAATGTTATATCAACTAGGTTAAAAAGATATACGTGGCGCTAATTGGATATAACATATAAATAAAAATTAGTCATACGTAAAATGGAAATTAAGAATAGCCACATCAGATAAAGAAAGAGTTTTTGATTCATGTTTTAGTGAATAATTAAAGCTTTCTTTTATTAGCTTGCAAGCATTTGGGTTGCGTGCGCTTGAAACAGGAGCAACTGTAACTGCAAAAGTCTCTCTCTCTCTCTCTCTCTCTCTCTCTCTCTCTCTCTCTCTCTCTCTCTCTCTCTCTCTCTGCCTATACTTCAAACAAAAGGTGTAATACCTTTTATTTAGTCAAGCACGTTGTAACAAAAACTAAAAAACTACAGATTACAATATGTACTAAAAGGAAAAATGACAAAAATTAATTTTGCGCATTCGCATATTACAAAAACATTCACAATGCTCTCAAATTCTGTTTATATGCGCCATAGCAACTACGATATTCAGCTGTAAAGAAGAGCCCCTAGTTACTCCATATGACAATATAACTTTTTAAATTGCAGTGGAAAAGTTAAAACCACATCATCCACAATGGAGCCACTCAATACGAGGGCCAACTCAATATAAGGGCTTTGCATTGTCAAGCTCGAGGCTGATTCATACAGGGTTTTAGCCTTTCTATTTAAAAATAGTGTTAAAACGTAACAGGTAGATCGATAGATTGATAGAATAGAGGGACGGGGGATTATTGTCGGTATTTGGGATTATCTTTTCAGCAATGAGTGAAAGATAAAAGAGAAACTGTTATATTTATATCGGCGTACTAGAGAGAACCACTTTTGAGAGAGAGAGAGAGAGAGAGAGAGAGAGAGAGAGAGAGAGAGAGAGAGAGAGAGAGAGAGAGAATATTCACTTGAGAGAAATTATGAGGAGAGAACTGGAGACTTAGGAAGACTCAGAAAACCGAGGGAAATAAAAAAGAAATATTGAAAAGGAGGAGTGGAAGACTATGATGCTCTGGGCTGGTCTCAGTTGGCACTGTCATTGCCACAAGACCTGGGTAAGAGCAATCCCATGTGGCTACAGATCGACGTCAAGAGAAACACGAGCTTTTTTTCTCGTCAAGAATCTTTTGGATCTGGAGGTAGTCCTCTACTTCATGACAGCAAGAGAAAGACTTATTAATTGACTGAGGTTTTTAGCTCCTATGACTTTCACTTTATGACATCGTTAAACAAAAACTATCATTCCTTTCTTTTCCATTCATTATATTCTTGGACCAAAGACTCTTATTTCTTCGACATTCATTTCATGAACGCTTTTAAGAAGGTCTCATGCTCCATTGTCTCATATTTATATCTTTTAAAAAGTGAAGACTCTTATTCCTTTGACATTCATTTGTGAAATCATTAACCTATGACTTTTAAGAAAATTATCGCATCTAAATGAAATAGCTTTTCATGTAAACATGCGCTAGAGATGGAGAAGTAGCCTTTTATTTCAAGTTAACGCTTCATTAATATTTACATTAATCTTAAAACTCACGTCAATATTGTAATCAGCTAATAGCACACCACTCACATCTGTTATATTTTCTTTATTCGTGACTTAGCAACCTTTCTTTATCAAAAAAGGAAATATCTTCGGCTTTTAGGATGTGTACTGTATTAATGCTATAAGATTAACAAAAAGCTAAATAAGAATTTCTTACCATTATTCTGAATCTCACTAAGCAGTGATACGGAAAAAGTAAATTTTTTTGTAGAGAATAACTGTAATTTGTCTGAAATACAAAATCTCCGGTTCAATGGAGTTTTTCAGTTCAAAATGTAATTGTTAATTTTTTTCTATACATGTGTTTTTAATCTCTGTCCTCTGTCTGTCCTGTTTATTTTATATACTTTCATGACCTGATTAGATCTCACTCCCTTCTCTCCTCCAGTTTCTGTCTGTCTGTCTGTCTGTCTGTCTGTCTGTCTCTTTCTCTCTCTCTCTCTCTCTCTCTCCTGTTAATTTTTTTTGCTTGAATGACTTGATTATGCTCTCTCTCTCTCTCTCTCTCTCTCTCTCTCTCTCTCTCTCTCTCTCTCTCTCTCTCTCTCCCCCCCGCCCTCTCCCTCTCATGCTCACTATCTTATTTACTCGAAGAATGTGGCAGAAGGGGAATCGCCTCTTCGCTGGACAAAAGTTAAATTGAATATGGAGTGAAGTTCTCTTTCAAGCGTTCGAATTTGCTCTTTGCACTGGTCGTTGCAAAGCTGGTCCTCGATCAGTAACGCGGATGGGATAAGTCCACTGCCTATCTCTGCATCTGAACCAAAAGGGGCAAGTATGAATCCTGCCTGGGTCAACTGCCCCCAACCCCAATCCTTTCTGTTCAATTTCAGTTTTACTTTGTTAAAAGATTATTGAGGATTATTTACCTCAGTGTTATGGCATAGGTAACTGCTGGAGTTTTGGAAAGAAAGCAGGAAAAGCTTATTGAATTATTATTCAGTCTAATTTTGTATATTATGCGTATTATGCGTATTATTGGCTGCTTACTATTAATCCATAGTTTCTAATATAAACGCTATGACGACAAGAGTAGGACAATGTAGTTATTGTACATTACCCAGTGATAAATATTTTTACCTAATTTGACATTTCAGATATAATAATTATGATAAAAATCCTCGTTTATTCTTCCACTTTTAGTATTTAATCGTGTGGCTCATGCTGGTTTTCACTGACGCATTTTATACAAATATCTCAGTGCACCAAATCGAATAAATTTTATAAACATTTGATCTTATAACTATATAATAAATACCATAAACGATACACTTGAAAGTCTTAACTTTAAAAAAAAAATAACCATTTATATCGTAAACAGAAATCGGCTAAATGCAGTAGATGATTCTTTTAATTGACTCATAATCAGTCATCATATTTAACAAATGTCCGTCAAGTAGATAAACTGAACAGGGAATAGAACAAAATAATAGTAGATGAATTTATAGTCAACTTTGGATTATTTATTGCTAATTAATCTGTCTGAATGTACGTACAAATAAATCAATAACTACTTGGTTATAACCAAAGATTCGCAAAAGCATTTATATATAATTCTTATATCTTTTATTTATATTTCCATTATCATAGTTATGTAGCCCTATGATAGCTATATAATTCATGAAAAACGTTCCAGCCAACACTCCTCTTGATTATTCATTTGTTTATCAAGGAGTAGGAATGGAATATGTAAGAGCTGGCACAAGGGAAGGTCTACGATGCTAGACAGCTGGAAAGAAGGAACTTATTCCCAGGTGGGTAAAAAGGTGTTTTTGCAATCAATGCTAAAGTCTTCTCTTCCTACTTGGAAGATTTCTTATGCAGAAGCCAAGAAGTGTGCATTATTGTTACTAATACACACTCACACACACACACATAAAGTATATAGTATAATATATATATATATATATATATATATATATATATATATATATATATATATATATATATATGTCAGCATGCTAAAGATTTAACGTCCTCTCTATCAGATCAAAGGTATTCAAATTTGGTGCCCCTCAACAGTAGATTGGTTTTAGGCTGGGTGACCAAGTAAGATGAACAGATAGACTGGTTCAGAAATTCAACAAAGCAATTATTTTGGTTATTCTGGCTGGAAGAGCAGAGAGCTTCAGGCCACGGGAATGCTAAAGCATCACCCAACCCTGGAATATATTACTGTGAAATATATTCCTGGAATAGATCCCTAAACTCCAGTAACACATGCTATGGTTCATCGGACTTAGACTGGCATTGTAGATTTAATTACAGGTAATCCTTTTCTTTACCTCAGGGATTTATTTGTGTACCATAGGAAAGGTGGAGATAAAAACGATAGTAATGGTAACAATGATATATAAAACCCAATGCACATCCATACGTTTATTTTGCTTGCAATGACAAAATTATATGTTCAATGGAACTCCACTTTAGACTTCACTAGTCCAGCTAAGAAACTATGTTAGACCTGCTATCTTGACCCCATCATGCATTTTCCTCTTTTTTTCGCGATATTGGTATAATAATAATAATAATAATAATAATAATAATAATAATAATAATAATAATAATAATAATAATAATAATAATAATACTTGGGTATTAAATAAACTTTGTCCCCGTTACGAGTAATAGATTTGGGAAATTTTTCAAAAGAAGCCGTTCAGACATTTACAGGGTATCCGATGTTCTTTTTTAACATCTTCTCTCTCTCTCTCTCTCTCTCTCTCTCTCTCTCTCTCTCTCTCTCTCTCTCTCTCTCTCTCTCAGTTTTAGGCTTTGTGAGCTCTGAAATACAGCGTGACAGTCACCCTCCGTTCTTCATGCAATAAATTTAGGAAAACGTTAATTTCTCTATTTATATTTGAATTTCTTTCGACTCCCTCAACTACCTTTGAAAAAGAGGCGAGTCGTCGTCGTTTGCCGACGTTGCAATCCTTTTTAATAAAATCTCGAAACATTTATCTCTAACCGTCAACTCCATGCAGCGATGGAGGTATAGGCAACGCCAAAGCTGAATGGAATATCAAACAGTTTGGGAACGAAGATATACGACGGTTGGATCATTCCTTCGATGCTTGATCATTCCATGTTGCTGAATCGCTTCCGAGCCGAATGACAAGCGATATTTGCTGACCTGATTAGCGGACTGTTAACAGGACGCTAAACCGGTCGTTAAAGTGAAACTGTAGTCTTTCTGCACTGTTTTATTTCAACCTGGATATCTTATATCCCGCGTCTGCTGCAGTTGATATAGCGTGGCCCGGGGAATGAGCTACAGTGAAGGATTATCTTTTTAATTTATTTTTTATTTTTTAGCTTCATTGACACTTTGAAAAGAGGGAAGCAGAATTCCCATCCATAATTCAAGTTTATTATTATTATTATTATTATTATTATTATTATTATTATTATTATTATTATTATTATTATTATTATTTATGGCTGAAAAAAATTACTTATGACGTATTTCATAATTTTTGGAGTGCTCAGAATATAAATTCATCGCCATAGGGGACATTTGTTTCAGCAGACTTCTTAGGTAATGACAAGCTCACATTTCAATAGATACAAGTAGACTGATTCAGGAATGCACAAGAATGGAGGGAATTCTTCATTTTGGAAGTGACTGAACCGTAGTTAACTCAGGCAACATAGACGGAAACTCGATCGCAAAGGGACATTCACCGCAGGTGTCGCGGATTGATTTTTTGCTTAAGTAGAAAGTTGTTGCAGCAAGTATGATAAACTCCGCCGGTGTTGAAGATTCATTTTTTGATTTACATAGATTGGGTTACAGCAGATAATCGACGCAGTGATTGTTGAAGAGGAACTAATAACTCTGGTAGTTTGATATTTATAGGATCTTCTTGATAATCAGTACTAATTAAACCTGCGAACCAAGCATCAACAAATGCAGCATTAATAAAGGATTCCTTAACTACGTATTGACCAAGGACCTTTTGAAATAATTATTACAAATTCATTTAAAGGAGGGATTATACTATTATTACTACTATCAAAGGGGTGGCACAAACCACCAGATAACTCCAAAGTGATGAAGAGATCTTTAATTTTAAATATTCAAATAATAAAAAGCTCGAAACCATATATGATTGCCGCTTGGAAATCAAACGGCCTCTCAAGAACTCTTCTTGCCAATAGTGGGGTAATCAGTAATGTTAACTAATAGTATCAGAAAAAAATAAGAAATTTGAGAAATGAAATAAGAAAAAAGTTCTTCCAAATGAAGAAAAGAAAATCCTCTCTCCATTCGATATATTTACTCCAAAACTGGAAATTTTCATTAGCGAAAATCAGGCTGTCATTTCCTTTGAGGGCGACTTGTTACTGTATTTCATTTCACTATGAATTCAATTCCGAAAAAATTCATTGAGGAATTCTATGGAAATTGCTTCCAAGTGGCGGATTATGACGGACTCGAAAATATTTTTCAATCATCCTGGAATTCCTTTCATGGGGGGAACCAATTAAATGTTCATGTTCCATTAAAGGACAGAAACCATTGCGATTCGATAATGACTGATTCTTGTGGTGAATATTAGCTAGTTCAATTTTGTTATCTTTTAATTAACTTTTTTATATAGACACATACATACATTTATCTATCTATCTCTCTATCTATCCATCTATCTGTCTATCTATCTATCTATCTGTATATATATACGTATGTATGTATGTATGTATGTATGTATGTATGTATGTATGTATGTATGTATGTATGTATGCATGTTTGTATGAATGTATAAAAGATAAGCCACTACAAGACGCCAGAAAACATGTGACGCTATCTTAAGCTGAACCATGCACACTAAGGAAATCAGATTCAGAACTCTGATTTTTTATTCAAGAAAGGTCTTTAGGCATAGGGAACTTTGTAGCATTTGCCTGGCAACTATATGTACATACAGAATTCGTTGCCAGTGCGTATGTTTGTATGTATCTATATATGTATGTATATTTTTACAAGGCCCTCCTTAAGGTGAGTATGAATGTGAAGGCATCCCACGAAACGTCTCTTCCCAATCTTTAATCACTTTGATCCACAAAGGTAAAGCTCCTTAGTTTGTAAACAGCGCAGGTAACCTAATTCAGACAGGGCATCTGTGACACAAAACTCCAAGACATGTGCGAGTGGTTGCAGTAACTTCTAGGATTTTAAATATCTCCAGGTTCTCTTTAGATTCTCAGCCTAGTTGCTATGACATTTTCTAGATTTGGACGAAAAGTTTGGTCTATGCCTCAACATGGATGTGGCTGAACTTGAATGAAATATTTATACGCAAAAATAATAAAAATAAAAAAAGTTGTTGAAAAACGGAAAATCCTTACATGAAACAAGATTACAGACATCATAATTAACCCGCAGTATAAATAAATAAATGAAGAAATAAATAACTACAAAAGAAAGGAAAGTGCCCTTCTGCTTAACAACAACCATAGGAACTCGAACCTGTAATTATGGCGGGTTAGAGGTCAAAGTTTATTAGTCAGATTCCCTTTAAGCGTTCTGTAATTGTTGTTTGTCCTCGTATATAGAAATAGTGAACAATTCGGTAAAATTACTTGTCAGCAAAGGTTTCTGAATGAACAGAGTAGCCAAAATTTATCATCAAGGAGAGACCGTTTATTTGAATGGGTAAAATATCACAAAATCTACGCTGCTAATTCCCCTGAAAATGGGATTCGCTGACCCTCTGGTTATTTGCATAATCCCATTTCCCACAAACATGAAGGTAATTCGCTCGGCCGCTTTACGAAGGGCTCTCCTTTCTAAAGTAATTTCCGATGATTAATTTTAAAGGAAAGTGGTCAAATATTTGAGGAGATAATTAAGGCACAATTATAAAACAGAAAAATGTGTTTAAGTTTATGTAACATTCCAGTAATAATCGCTTAAAAAGGTAATGGTATAGTTGTAACGAACAAGGAAAGCACAGCAAGTATGGAAGGGAAACTGCGGCTTAAACTGTCATGAGAAAAAAATAGCCTTTTAAGCGAATCACAAATTGCGCCAAGCTTATAAAGCTAAAGAGACAACCTGTCAGGTTCATGGACCTATTTTGCTTTTACAGGAACTCAGGGAGGGACCTTTTTTTTTTTTTACCTGAGAGAAACTCCCAAAATCTCGCTTATTTATACGAAATAGTGTCTTATGAAGTAGGAAAATAAGGTAACTATTCTTTCACACCAGGTAGATTCTATAACTTTCCAAAGAGGACCATACTTGGGGCTCCTTATTACTGTTTCAAACAACTATCTGTCTCTTACCGTCAGTTAAAGTAGTCAGGACTTTCGGTTTTAACCCAGAACCTAATTAGTCAATGACATCAACACGCCGGAAAATTGGCAAAAGTTTGATAAGCTCCAAGTTTCAAATGTTCCCTGCTGTAGATACCTTATTTTCCACTTTGCGAAACAACTTCAGCCTGTATTTACCATAATCTGTTGTCATGGTTGGTTGCTAAGTCCAGGGATCCACACTAGTCCCTTATCCCTTTAAGACCTCACCGCACGTAATACGGTGACGCCTTTGGGCACTAACTCGTAATGGCATGAGAACATATGAAAATTAAGAAACGAAAATACAATGCTGTGTAGGCGGGGAAAGCTAAATAGCTCCATAAACGAGGCTGTGCAGCTATTTAGCTTTCCCCGACTACACAGCATTGCATTATGCTCATAACACAAATAATGGAAATAACAACGAATATTAAATAAAAAAGTTAACAATGATTGTTGACATCAATTCGTTTACGTGGCTAGTAAGAGCATCTTACTGTTTCTTCTTTCATTTCTAAAGTTACGAGATATACACCTGGCTTACTATGGATACTTTCTGGTAAGAAATTGTTTCAAAAGTCACAAGATATGTGAAAATCGTGTAACAAAACCTGATTCATTAAACTAGGTCGAGATAAGAAGCTCTAGAAACTAACGCTTAGTAATAGTTACTTCGAGACATTGTCTGTTTCATATCTTAGTGTTCTCGTGAGAGAACCTAGTCGTGCTGCCCTGCCTTAGTTTAGACTAGTGTCCTTTGGCCTATCAATAAGAAAATATCCTAGCGTAGTCTAAAACTTATGGTCTGTCAGTCCAATATTAAAAACACTACCAAGCTTACATAATGCTCAGGCCCGATGACCTAACAGTAATTTCATACCCTCATCTATACCATAGTTTTATAGGTAGCTAGGCTTGGAGTATATGTAGACTAAAGACATTTCAATAAGGAGATTATAAAGTTATGGAGATTTCTCATTAAATATCAATCCATGAAACTCAGAGTTTCAACACCAAATCCCAATAAATGATACTCTTCTGTGGAGCCACTATTTCTGATAGGCAAAGACCCAATAATGATGTATAATATCTTCTGTAGGTGAAAGCATCAGATGAATATGTATATGTATATATATATATATATATATATATATATATATATATATATATATATATATATATATATATATATATATATATATATATATATATATATATATATATATATATATATATATATATACAGTATATATATGCCAAGTAGATAAATACAGAAATAGAGAAATTTGCAGAGTGCAAGAAAGATGTGAATGTAGTTTCCAAACCACTCGGTATTTTGTTAATTTACACATGTAAACAAAATGTGTATACGTATTAATTAGAATAACACGAGTCAGGCACCTCAGGTTCTGTAAAACAAATATTGACAGTACAGTTTCGAATATATGTTATAGTTACGAAACCTTATAACAATAAAAGCCCTGATAGGGTAATCACATTGAGTCTTCGACCTGATAGGAACAGATTTAAATAATATGAATGCTTTCTAAAACAATTCCTCGTAAACAATCAATTATCCACTGGAAATTAAATCTCCGCTTAGCTGTTAAATAACCAATTGAATTACATTTCGAATTACAACGTTCCAGCAGGTGATCGTTCCCGTAATATGCAAGAGAATTTCAGAATACAATTATATCTTCCGCAATTGCTAGTCGTTCAGCGAAAGGCGTCGAGTTTGCAGTTCTGAAATTGATGTGATCTATTTCCTGAATAGAGAGGTTGGGGGTTGATGAAAAAAATGTAGAGCCCTTAAAGACCTTAGCACATAACTAGATTTCTGTTTTTAAATATCATCAATTATTATCACTACCTTTAACCTGCCAACGAAGAACGTCGTTAACAGGTTAAAGGTACCGACAGAAATTCAGTTATGTGCTAAGATATTTAAAGGGCCTACATTTTTTTAAAATTCAAGTTAGTTACTGGATTCTTATACTAAAATAACAATATTATATTTTATCACCTCGTTCAGTTTTCCCTGTGTAAAGAAATGACTGCCTATGCGAACAAGTTTTATTAGTACCCGTGATATCTAAGAAGTGATGATTCAATGCTGCATGTGATATAACTGAGTAACTTTCACAAACACACACACACACACACACGCATATATATATATATATATATATATATATATATATATATATATATATATATATATATATATATATATCACATGCACACATACATAGACACACGGTACTAAAACCATAGCACGCAATTCACTGCTTAGAGCAATGGGCTCAAACAGAACTCGCCTGAAGTATTCCTGTTTGCTCAGCAGCTGAGCCCAGGACTTTTAGTCGAATGTAGTAACCACTGGACCACCTGCATCCTCTTCAGTACGTGTTATCTTTGACGTTTTATTTCTGGTCTCATTACGAAGAGGTTAACTCTCCCATTAAGACTGAAAGTTACTACCTTCCAGACATAAACGAGATTTATTACGTTAGAAGATCACCAATCAGAAGATAATATCATAAGATCTTTCTGTGATTAATGGCAATTTATGAGAAGTATATCAACCTTCGTTAACTATTATTTTATCCGTTAAGTTCATAAGAAAGCGATAATATTTCCGGCATAGTTCTTGAGTGCTTCGCATTTCTCTTTTTTCTTTTTGGAAGAAGAAGAAGAAGAAGAAGAAGAAGAAGAGGATGAACAGCTGGGAAGAGATTTTGCGTTAAATAAAGAGAAAAACAAACAAATGGCCATGGAAATAAAAGGAACTTTTTGGTGTTTTATGAGAGATAATGTTCATAATACTTTTAGGTTGAGTAGCCTACATAAGAAGGATAGAGCGCCAAGAAAATCTTAGTTTTTCAATAGATATAAAAAAATATTTTTTAATATTTTATACAGAAATCGGCACCTCTGTCTATTCAAAGCTTAACTCAAGAGTTTCAGTGCCTTTCTCATTACATGATGCGTTCGGAGTTTGTAAAAGGGCAAATAGTGAAATAAATTTAAAAACGTTAACTCACTTTCAATGCAACAAATGTCAGCGGCAATTATGCTTTGTCAAATGTGTTGTGGAATCAGATCAAAATGTCAAAAAGTTTGTTAAACTGGGTCCAATTTGTCGCACAAATTTGACAAATCAAATTTACCCCAGAACAACTCCACCGACGAGTTTCCAAATTCGAATGAATTTATTTTCATTATTTACAAAAGTTTAATAGAACAGGATAAAAGGTATAAAGAATACGGACCCTTATGATTAACATAATTACGTTACCATGTGTATGAACAGTCATTTACGTTATTGTGTGCGTGTATATGCGTAACAATATTTGCATTAACGGACCATTATCTAGTTTATGGAATGGAAGATGTTAGAAGTTATATAGGTGTATTCCAGGTTATAACTGGAATTTTTTATGTCCTCGGTTCAGTAAGTATGTATGTATTTATGTATGTTAAGTGTGTATGTATGTATGTGTACAGTCGTGCTAACTTGGTTTCATTTCAAACTCACTGAACCGAGGACATTAAATTCCTTCTGCAGTAAAACCTAATAACAGTTACTGTCACCCCAACAGAAAATTCTATAGAGAACGAATGTGATCATAGCAATGAGGCCGTTTACTGCACTGATTAAATGTAATTTAATTAGATTTCACTGTAACCAACTACAGCAATTAAGTCCACGTTTCTAAATCATATTGCCGTAAAAAACAGGAAGGTCCTTGGGTAGAAGCTTTATTTGTTGAAGAAGAAAAAATCATGTACCCAATTAACACGAATTTAGTGAAAAATCTATTGGACATATTAAATGACTTCTGGAATAGGCAAACAGAGCTGAATCCCCTGGTTCATTTTGCGACCAGAAAATTATTTAAGCAACCATATAAACTAATTTATTATAAAAAGTATTTATATTATTTTTCACACACACCAATGAATATACAATTGAACACACATGCATGCACACACACACATATATATATATATATATATATATATATATATATATATATATATATATATATATATATATATAGATATTTCAGTTATTTCTGACTCACATCAGGATCCCCAGTCTCTTAAATGAATAAGTCAGGGCACTACCAATTGACCCACACAGGTTATAAAATAAGTTGGAACAAAAGTGTTATGCAGTGAATAAGTATGAGATTCACTGATCGGGATTATGAAAGAGAGAGAGAGAGAGAGAGACGATGTTGATAGTTTAAAATGATGAGCCATGGGACCAAGTAAATTGAAGACTAACCATAACAAACCTCCAAGATGTGGGAAAGGAAGGAGGAGTTAGAGGATAGACTAAAAGTGAAAAGGTCAGCAAAATTGACCTGATTTGTCCTTGCTAAAGAGATGGGAGTTAAGATTGAACCATTAGGTAAATGGGCGATGTAAGGAGGCGGAGTTTTATTCAACATAGGTCCAGAGTTCATTCTGATCAGTTTTTAGCCAGAGTTACTGGAAAACCAAATTGGGTAGGATTGTGTCACTCGCTCCTCTCTTAACATCAAGAAATTTCTAAGTCCAGTGTGGCTGGCCGTGTGAATTTGTTTAGTGTAATAAAACATGAAAAACCCAAATTGCCCAGTGAATACCCACCCCCTCCTGGAAAAATAAAAAAATATTAATGGACAATTCTATTCTAACTTGCAGGTCCCTGGGTACCTATCAAGAAAAGTCATTCATATGTGGTGCAACGCAAAACAAAGAAAAAACTAAACCCATAACGCATAAAATTTGGTAGCGGTTCGGGGATTTCGCCCAAGAGCACATTTGAAAAACATTAAAGTTCACGACCCTAGAAATTTACAGAGACAGACAGTGACAGCCCTTCGACAACTCTCGTTCTTTCATATAAATAATCTCAAGACGGTCTTCAGCACTAGAAACACCAATACAACATCAACACTGTAGCAGAGAAACGAAGCAGAACGAAATATTCCAAGCAGTGAATCTTTTTGCGTCGATCGGAATGAAAAAATTGACAGCAGTAAATCTGCCTAGTTTGAAACTTCCGAACATTCGCATAAGATCAACCAGAAATTCCAGTTTAATAATTATGTGACCATAATAAGAACAATAGTAATAATCACGGCATAGAACGGCGGTGATTTTATGAAAACGAAATTTACGAAAGAAAGAATCAACCTTTCGCCCTATACTACGCCGATCGCAGAAGCGGAAAGCGAAAACAAACTGTGTTGGCGGACGTATGAAAGTCGCTTATATCTACGTCAGTTCGGTGAACTTTTCTGTATCGTGTACAGACTTAAATACACGGGAAATTCAAAATTTTTGGTCGCTAAAGGAGACTTAAAAGTAGCGGTAACAGAGCAGTGACGACGACGGCGACGAATGGGCAGAGACGGCGACGAAAGGAAGGTGAAGAGAATTCCGAACGGCGATAAAGTTTAGAAGTCAACGCGTTGATAACCGCCTCTCGAAAGTGACGCCTTCAATCAACAATTTGGAAGGGATTCCAAATTTTTCTTCATAATTCAGCAAGTACGGACTCGAGTCGGCCGAGCTGTGCCAGGTATCGCTGGATGCTAACGACAAATTGCGCTCAAATTGCAATCAGCGCGATCTTCAAGTGCAAGACGACACGAAGCTAATTGAATAGTAAACATTCATTCTATTATCGAGAATTATCAAGAGAATTTATTTTCTCTGTGAATAATTAAATTTTTTTTTGTGTGCGTAGAAAATTACATATAGTTATTTTTCCCTGCAGTGCGCAATGATTTTTTATACATAAGTAATTTAAGTAAATTATTTTTCTTTTGAATAATATTCTGAATAATATTTCCTTATTGTTGTACGAAGGAAATAATTTTTTTCTCATATTTAGTAATTTTTTTTTACGAAATAGAAATTTTCGTTCACTTGGTGATAGAGACAATTCTGTTTAAATAATTCTATCATAATAAATTTTATTGTTAAACACTTGGCTGTATTTGCAGTGGAACCAAACAATTGTATACATAAGACTAATATCAGACTTTTTCAGATTGTGAGAGTCCTATGAAGGAATGAGTTGGAAAAATTTGAATTTTTTTGTATAGAGGATACAGTCAACTCAGCAAACATACAATTGAAGTAAGTACCTGATTCTCAAATTAATTTTTTTCAATTTTTCATTCTTGGAATCATTAGATATTTTATGAATTAATATGAATAACGCTTTGGACGAAGTTATCTCCCGACTGCAACAGACAAGAAGCGAAGACCAGACTCCATATAACCTAAGACCTGTACCTGAACGACTTTCTAGACCAATTGATCCTAGTAATACTAGACCCAGACGTTCTCGTAGTCAAGGTCCCCCACTTAGTTTACCACTAACCCAATAACTTCCATTGTACCTAGAAATAACAACATGGCGCAAGCCCACCGTAATAACAAGCCCATAGATTTTATTGGAGACAGTAGACCCAAGTAATGAATAAAAGTAGATTAGAAGAATGGTGTAAATCGATGGATAACTTGAACACAGAAAGCGAATTTCAGCTGCTGGTATCACAGATGAGGAGAGAAAGAAAATAGATGAGAAGCACTCTTGTATGTTAGTATGAACCTGGTGATGCACATACAGTTCTGCATTCAGTACTTTTAGAATATTACTCTGTTTAACAATTCAGAAACAGTGCTTACAGTTTTAACAACTAAGAAGCACAGAAAGATCATGGTATAGCATAGGAACTTTCCATCATCCAGAAAATATGAGGAGTAATCACTTAGTTTTAGCCACTAAGTAGAAGAAGCTATAGATGGGAGTGACGACAGATATATGAGCTGTAGGAATTGTTGTTGGAAGGAAGGATGAATTTGATGATGAAACAGATTTAGCTAGTATATCAAGGAATTACTTAGATATATGTCTATAGGACCAATCTACGATGCTTTGGGTAAGAGGAAGAAAGAGTAGCCTTAAAGAAGTACTGTGATAGAAAGCCAAATGATGGAATTGTACAAACCTTGATGTACATAGAAGGAAAGTAAAACAAGAATTCATCAAGTAGTAGTGCAGATTTTACGGGAACCGTAGCTAAGTGGAAACAGAAATAATAGCAATCAGTCCAATAGAAACCAATCAGGGCAAGCTAAGGTCTGAGTATCAGGGAAATAGAAATTCGTTTGATAGAAATGGTGGGAACAACAATAGGAGATTTAATCAATCCAAATAGAAACAATCAAGGTAGGCCATAAATAGAGGGTAACAATGGGAATACCACTGGAGCAATGGAAATAACAGTGGAAATAACAGGACTCTGGACAGAGAATAGTCAAGGCCAAAATTCAGAATAATAGGCCTGATTCAATAGGCAGAGACAAAGTTGTGGAAATTGTGTTATAACAACCATACAACCCAGAATTGTAGAAGAAACAAATGGTGTTCGAATTGCAATAAGACAGGACATTTGATCCAAAACTGTTTTTACAACAAACAGGGAAATTCTCAGGGGTCTCGATAACCAAAAGTACTCAGCCTAATAATGAAATACCTCCCCCAGTAACCCCAAATCAAGGGGATTCTCAGTGACAATCACAGAGAGTGCAGCAGAAGGTCCATCCTTACAGAAGAAATAGTGACAGTGAATAAGGATGTGTCCCCAACAGACATTACTCGAAATGTGAAATAGTGTTTCTGTAAGAATTTTAATACGTGTCAGGAAGAGGTTGCCTATCATACAAGTACACTTAGAGGTGTACTGAGGTTCCATATTGTTGAGTACAGGCAGTACTGTAAGTATCATGAATAAAAGGCACTTTAATAAGACATATAGGTTGTGAGCTTTCCCAAAATGAGAGAATCCTATAGGACCACCAAAGGGGATCGCTGGAAACAAATAAGGGCTATAGGCAATGTCAATTTAGAGATAGAAATTCTAAATAAGAAATACAGGAAAGAGTTTGTGGTGTTAGAGAGAAATGTTCCAGCTCAAGCTCTATTTTCCTTCCAGGCTATGAAAAGATGTGGAATTACACTAAGATTGTAGCAATGGAAGAATCACTATCAAAGGAACTTGATAGAGGAAATATTTGCTCTCTTGAAGAGGAACAGTTTCAGATAACTTTTGATCACTTACCTGAGACAGCCTCATCTGAAGAAGTAGACATCCAACAGATAGAAATAGGAAGTTAATGCTAACCCGGGTAGGACAGTGTAGGAAATTCAATGATAGAAGAAATAGGAGAAGATAGACAAACTACTTTTAAAAGCCTGAAGCCACTCAGGAGGAATTCTCAGATAGCAGGTATGAACCTGATAACTCAGAGTGCACGACAAGTAGATACCTCCGAACTTAGTTCTTTCCCAACCTGACGATCTATTTACGCTAATAGATTGTAATCACTTAATAATAGAAGATACGGAAGAGTATCTCTCAATGAGGAGGTGTTGCTGTTAAGGCAACCTAAAAATGACAGAGATAGGTTCTGTGATACCACAAGATGAAAGTTCAGATGATACTGATGTCTGTTACACTGCCGATGCACAGAATGCAGAAGAAATCTGCTTAGTTAGTACTGCCGATGATAATCTTGTAAAACTCAAATTAAACAATAGCGTTATACTGCATCCACAAGGTCTGATAAAGGTTTGTCTTAGAATTGTAACAGATAAAAACCTAGGTGATACAGATGTGTTATTAGTTAATGAAGACTTACCAGACTTTGTGAATGGACAATTCCTAAAGTAAGACTTAATGGTAAAAATTGTGACTTGTAATGTATAATTATTCTGACAGAGACTAGAATTGCATGCCGGCATAGAATTCTGTAAAGAGTGCTGATTACTAATAGTACTAACCCTAAGTGAAAAAGCATTTGTTTCTGTAGCTGACACAGAGTTAAATTAGAAGGGAAGTAAATAATACAGGTTTTTCCTCATTGTAGGACAGGTTAATACAGATATTAAGAAATAGGAGTGTTGTAGCAGTAACAGGAGATAAGTTAGGAAGGACAGACGTCCTGCAGCACAAAATAGTCATAGAAGATGGTGCTAGACCTTTTTATATACCTAACTACAAACTTCCAATAAGTCAAAGACCCATTGTAGACGAGATGGTTGAAGAGATGAAGGAAGATGGAGTTGTAATGCGCTTCTAAGTCACCTTATAATTCACCTTTACTGCTAGTTCCAAGAAAGACGGTACATGGAGGATGGTAATTGATTACCGTAAATTGAATTCCCACACCATCCCCGATCGAATGCAATGCCAGTCATTAGTGACATGCTAGCTCAATTAGGAGGTGCCAAAGGTTTTACTACAACCTCGATTTACTGAGTGGATATTGGCAAGTTCCTCTCGATGAATCAAACATCTCCACGGCATTCAGTACTCATAAAGAACATTTTGCAATTTGAGGTAATGCCGTTTGGTCGCCTCAGCTCCTTTAACGTTTGTACGTTTAATGCAAATCTTGGGAGATGTTGAAGACATATCAGTTTATCTTGATGATGTAATAATTGCTAGTAAGGATGTAGAGTCATTTCAAGACAATAGAATTGAGTATTAGATGAGCTCAGAAAGGCCGGTTTAAGGTAAAATTAAGAAATGTCAGTTTCTAGAAGAAATCCTCTAGAATATCTGGACATGTTATCAGTGAACATGGTTTGAAAGTAAGAAAAAGAAGGAATTCAAGGCTATAGTAGACTATCATTTAAAAGAATTTGAAGGCACTAAGAAGGTTCTAGGTATGGTAGGATGTATCGACCTTTCATAAAGGGATTTGCTACCATAGCAAAACCATTAGCTTAGTTAACTAGGAAAGATGCTAACTATGGTGGAAAGATGAACAGGAAGCAGCGTTCAAAACACTAAAGGATATGTTGATAACAGATCCTATCCTAGTTTATCAGACTGAGAAGAATTCTACTTAGCCTGTGATGCTTCAGAAGTACAGGACTAGGTGCCGTCTTGATGCAAAGGATAAAACAGGATGAGGACTGTATACTATGCCAGTAGAGTTTTGAATGCAGCTGAAAAGAAATTACAGTACAACAGAAAGAGGAGAATGCTTTGGCATTAGTCTGGGATTACAGAAATTTAGACACATTTTGCTAGGACATAAAATTAATGTTCTTACAGATCATAAACCCATTTTAGCGATCTTTCAGAAGAACTTTTACCAATAATATGAAGTTCAATAGATGGTTCGTTAGCGTATTAGAATTTGCCCCAGAATTTAGATACATACCTGGTAAATACAACACATTAGCTGACGCCTTATCTGAATCCTGAAGAGAACGAAACAATTACCACTCATAATTTCGCCTTCAGTTGTGGAAATCACAGACTTAGATTTAGACAAAGTTCGTCAAGAACAACAAAGGATTCTAGAATAAAGGAAGTAATTGGTAACCTCTTGCAAGGTGAAAAATTCAGAGTTTCAATTGATAGATGGGTTATTGTACAAGACTTCAGACAGACAAATGCTTATGCGTTTGTACATTCCTATACACTAATACAAGACGTTTTAGAACTAACCCATTCATACAAGTTATCAGGACATCCTGGAATTAAGAAAACATGTAGAACAATCACTAGAAACTATTTTTTGGCCTCGATGTGAGTGAAGATGCTACTCGATTTGTTCCAATTGTACCCTATGTAATATACATAAGGGGAATGTCAACGTCCCAAGGCTCCTCTGAAATGTATCCTTCAGAATTAAATCCTTTTCAAGTAGTCACAATGGTTTCTTAGGTCCATTCCCAGAACACCATCAGAGAAATAAACAGATTTTAGTTTTCATTGACTATTTGACCAGATACGTAGAAATTGTTCAACTAGAAACAGAAGCATCAACGGTGGCAGAAGCCTTTAAGTCTAGAATTATAACCAGACATTCCTTGTGTCCTCAAGTTTTAACTCTCAGACAATGCTGCTGAATTTACTAGTGACATTCTAACAGATTTATTGTGACTTTATGAAATGAAATATTAAATAACAGCACATAAGCCAAGCTCAAATGGAGCAGTAGAAGAACAAATCATAGATAAGGGATGTTCTGAAAACATTGGTAACCCCCCAGCACTGAAGACTGGGACTTGACTCTCAGACATACAATTTACTCTAAACAACACAGTAAATGAATCAATAGGAGGAAACTCCTCATTTCCTATTGTGTAGCTACCAAAGAGAATGCCAAATTCACTTTTGGATGATGCCGCCTCACCAGACGTGCGTGCAACTACGAGGACTATATTGCTTGGAAGACAAGACGTCACGTACGAGACCAAATTCAAAGTCACCAGGGCTAGATTAAAGGAGTTACATAAAATCTAGTAAGTATTACAATAACAGATCCACCATACCCTCGTTAAGGTAGGACAACAAGTTTATGTACTCAATCATGTTCTTGAAGGACTAATATTAAAGTATCACCAAAATTTCCCGAGGTCCATATAGAGTTTTAGAAGTTTTGAAGTTGAATAAATTCAAGTTATTGATACATGAAATTACCTTGAAAAGATCCATTGTACATTGGAACCACATTAAAGTAGTTCATTTCAAGGACCTTGGTCGTCTACCCAGTTGAAAAGAATTGTCCAATAAAGATAGGGTAGATAATAAAATGAAGTCTTCAAACTATTAAATAATTTGTGAGTGAAGTGAAGACAATATGCAGTTAAATAAAATAAATGTAGATGTAAAAATTTTACTGCTAATGCATTAGCTTTCAGCAAATGGTTATTATGGACAATTGGCGATGAGTTAAAGTATCAAACTCCACTCAGTGTTTTAATAGATCAATAATCAGTATCAGCGGGGTTAAAATGATACAGGACCTAGCCATTGTTAAGATCAGACGGACTCCATTATCGATCAGAAGCAGTTAGTCCAGCTGAGCAATCAGATACAGGCAGGATTACAAAGTGTCAAGATGAAATTTGTACGACATGCTCTCAGGATTGCAGAGGACATCGATAGTGTTATGTAGGGAAAATGTCAAAGCGATCCTCATACCCTTTATAGGCGTCGCTTTATAATCTCTTTGGAGTGGCGACAGATTAAAGTAATGTTGAAGGCCCTAAGGAAAGAGTGGCACAACTTGAAAATTGGGCTTCTGAGCGGGGCACTGTCTATAATAAAGTAATAGGAAATGTCAATCAATCGAAAATGATTCCCACAGTGCTGAAAAATTTGTGAATAATGCCCTCCATCATGTTCATCAGAAATTGCTGGTCCATCAAACAGAAATGATGGAACATGCTCATAGAAACAAGTAATTTCCTTCTGGAATACAAAGGAATTACTCAATGCAATCATGATGGCAGGTAAAACCTGCTGTCGCCTTTTCTGATAACCCCTAGTGAAATTGAAGCCATTATTCAGAAATATGTTGTGAACAATCACTTGAAGCCACTAGTAGAAAATATAGTGGACTATTATGGCTGATCGATGAAAGTGATAGTAATCAAATCATACTAATGATCCCTTTCAACAATCCAGACGTCAACTCATTGATGTCAGTCTATCATTCCCAATGGTAGTAGATAATAAGTCCATTGTACTAGAAGAACAGTTCGACACTTTGCCTTGCAGCATGATTCGTTCCCTAATGACTGCAAATTCCCGAACAAATTCAGGGAATGTGTCATGCTTAATGATGGTGTATGTTTGTAACATTGGCAATTTCTAGACCATTGGAGTGCTCTTCATTGCTTAGATGATCTTGTAAACAACAAGAATGGTAAGAACCATTATATAAATATATACCGTTACAGAAACTTTCAAGGCTCAAATCATTGATGATGAAATTTTGTGTTCTCAGCAAACAGATTGAATGCTAAGATTGACTGTAAGTCAAACAAAGCAAGTAGTCTTCATTAACATTACCTCATTTTCATCTGCTTGTGAACTGGTCATTTTTACATAATTTGTATTACAAACCAACAGTTTCACGACGTACAGTTTGAATTTCAGTAAAAGTGTACATCAGTTTGCAGTTATTAACGAATTTCAACTTTCAGAACTGGAATTGGAGACATTCACAAAGCTAGAAGAGTTTCATACTTTCTTTCATACATATAAGACCGAGATTTCTCCTATTATGTCATTCATAAATGTCATTCTTTTGGTACATATTTACTTTCATTTCTTTTATGATTGTCAGGAAATTGATACTGAATAAACACCATAATCAAGGACTTTGATGGACAGAATCCTTCCTAGAAGAGTGATAGCGTTTACCATTGACTTGCACTTGAACATTTGATGATTGATTTTTATTTTTTACAATTTATGATTGATAACAGAGAGTAATAGGCATTTGATATATTTACTTGCCATAATTTTCTGCATTTAGTTTGAGTATTCGATAAATAATTCATGCTTATATTGGTTGTGTTAGCACTATGATGCATTATAATATTTCTTGCATTTATTGCTTGTTGATAGAAATTATTGACATTAGGTAATTGACTATAGTCAAGTTGAGTTAGTTATCTACTTGCATTGTAGTCCAATGCTGGTAGGTGACCGAGTGATGTTATGCAGTGAATAAGTATGAGATTCACTGATCAGGATTATGAAAGAGAGAGAGAGAGAGAGAGACGATGTTGATAGTTTAAAATGATGAGCCATGGGACCAAATTGAAGACTAAACATAACAAACCTCCAAGATGTGGGAAAGGAAGGGAGGGGAGTTAGAGGATAGACTAGAAGTGAAAAAGGTCAGCAAAATTGACCACAATTTGTCCTTACTAAAAGTGAGGTTAAGATTGAACCATTAAAGAGAGTAAAGTAGACGTCCTCAAGGAGGCGGAGTTTTATTCAACATGAGTCAGGTTCATTCTGATCCAGTTTTTAGCCCAGCCAGAGTTACTGGAAAACCAAATTGGGCAAGTTGTGTCACTCGCTCCTCTCTTAACATCAAAGAATTTCTAAGTCCAGTGTATTTAGCCGTGCAGATTTGTTTAGTGTAATAAAACTTATGAAAAATAGCAGTGAATACTTACCCCCTCCTGGAAAATAAAAATATTAATAGTTGATTTCAACCTAACTTTACCATGGTCCCTGCGTTACTATCAAGAAGAGAGT
>NC_089749.1:1075504-1098004 GCF_040412425.1 Macrobrachium rosenbergii | reverse complement strand
GTATCGATGAAGTTAATTTCGGTGTGAATGAGGAGTGTCACCTCCTCAATGCGGCATCGGCATCTGAAATGAAGAGAAAAAGGAGAAAGAGCAGGAGGAGGAGAAACAGGAAAGGAAGAAGGAAAAAGGATGAAGAATAAGTGGCGTTTTTCGTCCATAAATCACTTTGTAATCAAATGTTTTTCTTTGTAGCTTTTGAAATGGTGGTTTCCGTTGCAAAGATGCAAATAAAAAAAAACGAAATTCCCACCCAATTAGGAGTCTATTAAAGGTCGGCTTTATCTGTGTTTCCAAACCTATAAAGGTGGTCTTTATTTCTATGTAACATCTTTCATAATATCTCCATTCACAACAAGTGCAAAAAGCATTCTATTCTTATAAAATATTTTGATTGCGATCATTAACATGAAAAAATGAAATATCTTACAAGTTTTTTCTCGGCAGTTATTAAATACTTTAATTGATACAATTCTGATGTTATATTCAGTTAGCACGAGTCCATTTAATCAATTAGCTTTAAATGCTTTTAATATCTTTCTCTTAGAATACGGTCATTCACGAAAAAGAAATTAGACATCCATAAGACGCTTTCCGAATAAATATGAAAACAGAAAAATGTACTAATAAATAAAATTGATCAGCTTCATGACTACGGAACATTTCAGGTTGTATTGGGGGAACAAAAAGCCATAAAATCAAATAAAAACAAATGGCTAGCTAAAAATACCGTAGACTCAAGCGACGAGGCCTCATTTATCAAGACTAAAAAAACATTGACGTCAAACTCCCAATGAAAAGCAGACACAGCAACACTAAACTTTATTGACAATGAGAATCCGCTGAAAAAAAAAAAATCCCCGGTAACTTCTGTATAATTGAAGCCAAAGGTCCAGGAGAAACATTTCTATTTCCATTTGATGATTTGAAAATATTAGGAAAGCTGGTAATTTTGTGACTGGGATTTCTAAGAAATATAGATTTTGCAGTCGAAAGAAATTATGCAATGAAGACAGACGAGTGTTGAAATAGACACAAACACACACACACACACACACACACACACACACACGCACACACACACACACACACACACATATTATATAGCAGTTTATATATATATATATATATATATATATATATATATTATATATATATATGTATATATATATATATATATATATATATATATATATAGTATATATATATATATATATATATATATATATATATATATATATATATACATATACATATCTCTTGCATGACAGAGTTGTCAAATCTCTTTTATGCCCAAAACAGTACAGTGTAATATGCCAAAGCTTTCTCTCCACCGTAATTTGACTTTCTAATTGTTTACCAGAGGAACACTTGAGCTGTCTGTCTGTCTGTCTGTCTCTCTCTCTCTCTCTCTCTCTCTCTCTCTCTGTGTTTCCTGGATATCTGATTAGGGGGAAACTGTGAAATACATATGTTCTCGTCTATTTATCTGATGACATTTGTGGCTCCATAATATTAAGGCCCATTTCCATATGTTAACGTCCACTCATGTCTGTTACTGTTTATTCATGAGACCTTTGTTCAGTGGCCTCAGCTGATGTCATTCAATGTCCATTCAAGAAAAGTTACTGATAAATTTATTCAATTTATGCATTCAGTGGGACTGTATAAAACGGCCATTATCCCAATGCAATTAATACCATTACATGTACCAGAGGTTTCCAAATGGACAGGTCTCAGAATTCATTCATTCATTAAGCCTGCTGTGCTGAATTTATGCCTACAAAGATTTACCTGGTTTCTGATACATTCATAAAGTTTCTCCAATGAATAATATTTGTATTCTATTGACCAGCACCAATCCTGGAAACGTATAATGGAAGTGATTTGTTTCTTTTTTTCAACGTAGAGAAAAATTGATACTCATTGTTAACTATCATCTGTTCTAATTAAAGGGCGATTCCATCAGGAAGCTGTTTTTATGGGTAATTGAGTTTCTGCTGTTGCTCTGAACACATGTGTTGTTCCGATTATATATATATATATATATATATATATATATATATATATATATATATATTATTATTAATATAAATATATATACATATATATATATATATATATATTATTATATATATATATATATATATATATATATATATATATATATATATATATATACATTTCAATGACATTTTGCTAAGTGAATCATAGTTATATTTTTTGTTTTGGCAGATGTTTAACGGATGTATGTCTTTCTTGACTTCAACCTCCTTACTTATCCGGGCTTGGGAAAGATAAAAGAATAATTAGTGCTAAGAATATCTACGAAAACAACAGAAGCAACTATAATGGGCCAAGCATTAATCTACATGTGAGTAGCAGCCCCAGTATCTGCTGGAAAATTTTTAATAGCGACCTCTGGTTGAACAAAAGCTAAATAACTGAAGAAAATAGGACTCGTTCGACCCCGCTCTGAGATAAGCTTCTGAATATCCGCCGGAGAGAGTTTGGACTTTTTCCAGCTGAGCCTTAGACGATATTAAACCATTGTCAGTGGATCTTCCTTCGGAGATTCCAGGCAGACGGCGCTTGAGAACTGAATATTCTGAGACAGTCTACCTCACGACACTTAAGCCTCAGTGGTACTGAGACATTTAGAGAAAATATTTAATGATGTACATGAAGTCAGCAATATTGGGTTTGTAATTAAGAACTTTGATAGAAAAAGATTAAAAATATCTTTATTGGCAAACTTAATTTCTATCATGGTATTCATCTTTATAATCTGGAAATGTCCTTGTATATCTCTTTAAGCTCTGTGTCCGGCCAGAGAACAACCAATTTCAAGACGTGCACACGACAAACCGCCAAAACCAGAAACACAAGTTTTGAATATCTTAAATCACTATTATTTTCATGTCTTGAATTATGTAGGTAGAAAATGTTCGCCGAAATATAAGCGTTAATGAAAAGATGCCTTGGCGATTTGATGAAAAATCGTAGCATGGGCTATATTTGACGTTATCTTCGTCAAGAAACAGTAGGGCTACCCTTTGTCTTGAGGTGATAACAACATGCACATTATTGTCTATGTCTATTTCTTATCATGTCATATTCTATATTGTGTTCATACAAAAATATAATAAATCACTTAGTCTTGTATGGATCTTTTCGAACCCTTCCATTGCGTTTCTGTCATGACCACAAGCAATCAGACGGACCTCGTATCTGGCGTCAGTTAAGGTTCAATCCCTACAAAACCTTTAATCACCAGCTCTGAAAAAGTCTCAAGATTATGAACTGCGAAAACGACCCCATTGTTAGCTTTTCCTGTCGAGGCAGGGACGGAAGGGAGTTTTTGCTGAGGAGATCAGCACAAGGAGAAGGCAATCAGTGATTTTTCCTATAAAATTCAAAAATTAACATTCGGAGGATTATAATGGGGACGGAGGGCGGCTATTTGCAGTCATTTTCTCATTATCATTTGAATGTTTTTTCTTATTCAGTGGGAAATTCTAGAATATATAATTAAGTTCCATTAGAACAAAGGGAAGAATGGGAGGTTTTTCTTTGACTAAAGCGAGAAAAGAGACAATTACACGTCAAAATAATTCTCTGCATGGTTTATTTCTTGTTTGTTGATATAACCTAAAATCATTGTAACGAAAAAGCTGAATAAAGGGATCTGGGAAAGATTGGTCCTCGTACACTTCCCACACACATATCAATGCCTCATTTGAATTGCCTTATGCTACATGAAAACAAATTGTAGATTTATAAAATAAACACATACAACATATATACAGTATATGCACACACACACATGACATATATATTATACACACACACACACATATATATATATATATATATATATATATATATATATATATATATGTGTGTGTGTGTGTGTGTGTGTGTGTGTGTGTGTGTGTGTGTGTGGGATATGTTGACATAAACGGTTCACAACAGCTTGGTTTTAAAAGCGTATATGTGATATGATATGGACATATGTACTGTAATATATATATATATAGTATATATATATATATATATATATATATATATATATATATATATATGTGTGTGTGTGTGTGTGTGTGTGTGTGTGTGTGTGTGTGATATGTTGACATAAACGATTTTACAAACAGTTTGGTTTTAAAGCGTATATGTGATATGATATGGTATATGTAATTAATATATATATATATATATATATATATATATATATATATATATATATATATATATATATATATATATATATATATTATTTATATTTATATATATATATATATATATATATATACCATATCATACCACATATACGCTTCTTTTAAAACCAGAAAGCTGTCGTGAAAAACCATTTGTGTCAACATATCCCATAAAAATTTTCCGGCTCTTAACTCGATCATAGCCGCATTGAACGGTTTAGGAGCAACACTGCCATTGCCAGAGGGGACAGCATTCAGTGGCAGTATTTGCATGTGTGAGGTCTGCTGAATTATTCCATTCCATTTGGGAAAGACGCCCCCTGAAAGGCCCTGTCGAGCTCAATGCGAGGGAATCATGCCCCACTTTTGGCGGCCAATTTAAAAGGGAATGTGTTCTGGGGTGTTCGTGCTTGTTTGGTAATGAGGTGCTTAAACTCGGGAAACATTGCTTGTCGGTCTGTAATTTGCATTTATCAGCTCCTCTCTTCTCTTTCCTCTAATTTGAGTCCCATAGTGCCTTTCAGAATTATATTTGCATAATTTTGCAAGTCATTTCCCGAAGTACAATCATTTAATTGTTTGCCGAAATACGAGATTTATCATTCCCCACCCCGCCATCTCTCTCTATCTCTCTCTGATTTGAATCTTATAGTTACTGTCAGAATTAAACTCTCTACTATTTTTATTAGACATTTTCCTAAATCCAATCTTTGATTTGGAATGCCAAAACACAACGAAAATTAATTCTTCACTCTTCTCTCTCTCTCTTCTCTCTCTCTCTGACTTGAGCTCAGAGTCTTTCAGAATTGATCTTACTATTCAATAAACTATTCAAAATCCAGTTTTTAAAACAGCATTAAACTCAAAAATGAATATGGAATGAAAAATAAAGATAATTTACAAATAATTCAGTTGATTTTGCTTATAAGCAGACTTGTACCAAAACTGTGGTATAATGCAGTACTTTGGGCCGCTGGTCAGTTTAAAGTAAAATCCTTTACAGAAGACCATTCACTGAAGTATTTGAAAATTATATGTTTCTTTTATTTATATTTCTTATTTGTAGGAATTCGTATTTTCATTTATGTCCAAGTTTAGACAACTTGCGCAAAGAATTCACGGCAATGAATAATTAATGCATAAAATACTTACTGAGTCCTTCCTTTTACATTTCTGTCGAGTTTTGATTTATCGATATTTATACATGATTGTACTTTGTGCTTCGGTGTCAGAGGCCAATAATATTCATATTATAAAGACCAGTCTTTTAATATTATTTTTTTGCCTGTTAACATGAGTAAACAAAATTGATGAACGTATTTTTACGAAAATTCTGTTAATGGTGGGTCTCATTATTGGTAAAGCCTGATTAGAATGTGGGAGAGATAGAAAAGCAACTTTTCGAGGAGAGACCGCTTGAGGAGTACATTGCTCACCTTTGACAAAGGTTTACCGTGCCCGAGGACTCATGACATCACTACTGTCTTTGATGAGTACATGTTCATATAGAAATCTAAGCTAACTTGTGAGCCTTATAAATAAATAAATACACATAAATAAATTAAAATAGCTATTGATTTATTAATAGATAAATAAACAGTTATAATAATTAATTCACTGATAAACAAATAAATAGATAAAAAATATATAAAGAAATAAATAGCAACTAATTATCTAAATATGTACACTTAGATTATGAGGAAGTGATCAAACTCCTCTCTTCATCATGCTTCAATAATTGATCTAGTTTTCCAGTTTTTAAGGACTAAAGAAGGTATTGCTTTAATAGTGCGTAGGTGGGAAACGTTTGGTGAGTAAATATATTTCGTCAATATGGCGTTAAGATTCTATGAATATTAATGCTTGATTCAGAGTCTGCAGCAACACACTATTAACTGAAACGTTGCAGCCACTCAAGAATGCAAAATAAAACTGCAGTTATGATGCAGAAAGTGTGTGAGTGTAAAAGGTTACTCGCGTAAATGTAGTTAGCGTGTAAATGTAGACACTTAATGGATTTTGAAATGAGAATTTCTGTGCCTATTTTCCACCATGTTGTTTACTTTCAGAAATGACCTATACTTGTAACACACGAATTTACAGATACATATACACGTACACATGCACACAGACACACACACTCTCAATACAAACAAATTTACATAGCTGTACTGGCATCACCTACTTATCAATCTCATACAGGTATAAGGGGAAATGAAATATGAAGTTCTGTTACCCTGTTATTTAGAAAAATAGTCCCGCGCTGAATGAACAATGAAAAACTAACCACCTAGGCTAAGCTGCTAGTAATTTAGTAAATGGTAAATATTTAGATGCTAAATTTGAGACAAAAATTCCCGAGTAGCCTTTATGACATTTCTTACACCTTTCAAACTTCATGTTATTAATGCAATGGCAAACGAGCTCATTTAACCAAGATAAACAGAAAAAGGAGTTAAAGGAAATGACAAATCTCCTTTAGGGACGAGAGATGATTTCCTTTCCTTAACTTTTCTCATCAGTTCTCTCTCCCTTCGCATTTTTCAAGGGGGCGGTGGGAGGTGGGAAGGGGGATGGAGGGTTCCAATTTCTTAATAGTAAATAGAAATGAGGCTTTTTTGTCCGTATCTGTTCTATTATATTTCTTTTAGCCATAATATAATTAACATCGCAAATTGTAGAGTAACTCTACTTAAGAGTTTTTTGCTTGACTACACAATTCGATCACACACACACTGGTGAAATGACGGCAGCAATTTTTCCAGTTGACAGATTACATATTCATCTATAAGAAGATTGTTTTCGTAAACTTAATAATGTCCTTCTAAAGAATATACACACACGCACGCGTGAAGGAAAAATGCACACAAATATACATGCCACACACAAATATATATACTGTATATATATATATATATATATATATATATATATATATATATATATATATATATATATATATATATACATATATATATATATATATAATAATATATATATATATATATATATATATATATATATATATATATATATTTTTATATATATATATGTGTGTGTGTGTGTGTGTGTGTGTGTGTATACTAAATAATCTGAAAATATGCAAGAGATTTGTTTTATCAGCTGGAGCCACAGGAAAAGCTTTGAAAATAAAATGACAGAGTGCCATACTTTCTGTGCATATATATATATATATATATATATATATATATATATATATATATATACATATATATATATATATATATGTATACATATATATATATATATATATATATATATATATATATATATATATATATATATATATATATGTATATATATATATATATATATATATATATATATATATATATATATATATATATATATATATATATATATATGACAGAGTACAAGTACTTCCGTGCATATATATACAGTATATATATATATATATATATATATATATATATATATATATATATATATATATATATATATATATATATATATATATATATATATGACTATTTATCACATCACCATGATTCATATACAATCAGAACAAACGTCCTTTAATATTTTAATTCGCTCTACCTCGGGTAATATATTTTCATATATGTTGACCGAAGGGAATTTTAGTTGATAATAAGTCCACGGGACGGTGGACTTATTATCAACTAAAAATTCCCCTTTCGGTAACATATATGAAAATATATTACTTCTGGTAGAGCGAATTGGATATTAAAGGTTTGTAGCTTTCTGATTATATATATATATATATATATATATATATATATATATATATATATATATATATATATAGATATATATATATATATATATATATATATATATATATATATATATATATATATATATATATATATATATATATGAAGTGATGCATGGCTCTATTCAAGTATGGGTGTGGAGAGAGAGAGAGAGAGAGAGAGAGAGAGAGAGAGAAAGAGAGGCAGGGAGAGAGTGAGAAATACTCTCTTATATCTATCTTTCTCTATTTCCTGCTATCCAACAACAAAACAAGTGGTAATAACAGAAAACTTAAAATGAACTTTCTGTTAATCAAACTCTCTTGTAACAACTGACATCGTTTGAAAAACATCGCAGAGACAATACTGAAGAGAGTAAACGAAGGCCCGTCTGCATCACCGGAATACTCTTTATCTCGGTGTTGATGATCCCATTTGTCTAGTTATCAATCATCGCTCTCCTCCTCAGACCAGAAAACCAATTACTTCGCGGGGAAGAGAAATAGCCAGCGCTTCCTCCAAACTGAATAAGGTGTCCCTCATTTTTCTCGGCCTCCATTTCCTCGCCAAATGTCGGAGGGTTTAGGATGGAACTGATAAATGATGAGGCGAATCTCCACCGGGACTGATTGACTGATTGATTGGCTAATGATTACCTTTCTCTGAAATTAATAGTCACTAGCGTCAATGGATTTTGCATTGGTATCGCTATTAAAAATTAAATGTCTCGAAAAAGGAAATAAAAAACATTTTAAGATAAACCAGAGTCTTTTAACCGGTTTTGCAGATTTTATAAGTCGAAAATTAAATCCCTCATAAAAAGAAAGTAAACAACATAATGGAAAAGAGTTATGATTTAAAAATAATTAAACTTTCCGGATAGTTAGTAACTTTGCATCAGGCTAGCAAAATCAGCAGAATGACTAATAAGATGAATCCTGGCTTAAACGTTTTACTCCCTTTCTTACTATTTACTTTGGTGATTTTCACCCTACTTCAAAGTAAAAGTAAGTTGAAACACAGGGGAAAGCTTCCCACATCGATGAAACAAATACGTGTACTTCCCAAGTCTCGCAAAAGTTTATTCATAATCATAAGATAAATTTACCGAGACGATTATGTCACGATCAAAACATCAACTAGGCATGTTTAAACTTCCATGTCACTTCATTTCTTCCATAGTTCTTTGAGTCATTTGTTTCTGTCTTTCCTTTCTTATTTATGAAACATCATTTCCTTACCTCATCTCCATCCTTCTGCCTAAGCTAATCCTATTCTGTTTTTCATTGAGATACTGATTTAATGAGACCTCATGGGATTTACCAAAGGAGTTTGTTGTTGGAGGTAAATGGGATTTTTTCCGAAAATGTATGGAAATGAGATAATTGTGATTATCTTTGAATGTTATGCACCAGCATAATATAAAAGTCATACAAACACTAACTTTAAGCAGAAATTATGAAATGATAATTATAGGCAATGGCATCCAAAAATCTTTGAAAGTCATCAGAATTTTCAAATATCCTTAAAAACAAACATTAATGCCAAAAGACCAATTTAAGGCAAAATTTCATTTAGAATATTGTCTGATATTCTTTCGAAAGCAAATTATGTGTAGACATTTTTAGATTAATCATGTGAAAAGTGTTCACAAGAGCTTGAACTAAATTAAAATAATTAAAAATAGAAAATAGAAAACACAGTTTATATAAAACTCTCTGAGAGACGTTAAAGAGAATGACTAGTCACTGCAAATATGAAGTAAATGAAACAAATAATGGAAAAGGGGAAATGAAGATTACGAGGAAAGGCAAGAAGTTGCTACAGCCTTAGTAAGGAATTAAGGAAACAACGAATTGTGTGAGAGTGATTAGACAGCTCTGAAACGTGACAGTCGACGCAGTGATAAAAAAATATACTCACCACAGCATGCAAAAAAGAAAGAGAAATATATAAATTATATATATATATATATATATATATATATATATATATATATATATATATATATATATATATATATATATATGAAGTTCGATTTTGATAAAACGGAGAGGAATTGTTTTGAAGAATTGTGCTATTCCGAAACGTTGATTTTTTCTAAATAGTATCCACATTAATATTCGCTGGAATTTATGAACATATAATAAAATGACTTAATAAAATTCTAATCTAATTATTACAAAAGAGAGAGAGAGAGAGAGAGAGAGAGAGAGAGAGAGAGAGAGAGAGAGAGAGAGAGAGAGAGAGTAGCAGTGCTTTCTGTTACAAAAATTGAATAATAAAAACTGTTCGGAATATGTGCATTTATAGGTACAAAAAATTTTTCCAATATTTGAAGATCGCGAGAGACAGAAAGGAACCTTTTCCTTCCGCCAACCCTAACGCCCTGATAAAAAGGAGGTTTGTCAACAGCAATCGTTCCTGAAACTTGCTACAGACCGCAAGGACTTGGAACAGTAAGCAATGGGGCACAATGAGATCCGAGAGCCACGCAATGGTTGAAGTGAAAAGAAAATAACCTGAACATAATGTAAATGAAATACCAGATGATGAAAGTGGCTGTACTTGTCTAATGTAATGTAGAGAAATACTTGTTAAATAATACATAAAAATACTGTTATCACAATGATAATATCCACAACAACAACAATAACTACGGCTGCTATCACCAATATTGGTATGTCTCCGGTTACCAGTTACCAGTCTTAACGCAATTACCAATATTACCACCACAACTGCCGGTGTTTATATTATATATCACCACACCTTGAGAATCCCTTAAATGTTTGGTCCATTATTTCGGAGAACCAGATGTTGTGGACCTTCTCAATTGCATAAATCTGCTGTTAGAAAGTCAAAAAGGAAATCCGGGACCGTATAAATTTTCTCAAATACTCCAGGTTTGTAAATAATGGCTTGTAATCAAATCAACAACAAACACATTCCGCTGACGTTATGGTTCTGAATTATTGGGATGTATTTTACACAACGACCCCTTATCGTAAGAAAAAATAATAAATAGTAAAAAAAAGATAGTCATAATTGTATAGTAAAACAACTAACCGGTATATATATATATATATATATATATATATATATATATATATATATATATATATATATATATATATATATATATATATATATATATATATATATATATATATATATATATATATATATATATATATAGATATATATATATATATATATATATATATATATATATATATATATATATATATATATATATATATATATATATATATATATATATATATATATATATGTATATACTGTATATATATGGCGTATCTTCGTGTGCATGCTTACTTCTTGCCTGAGTGATTCTTGATCCTCCTCCCTAAGACTAGTAGATGATGTTAACAGGTCATCATTTAGGATGGTAACCGTTGTTTCTGCTAAACCTAATGAGAGAGAGAGAGAGAGAGAGAGAGAGAGAGAGAGAGAGAGAGAGAGAGAGAGAGAGAGAGAGAGAGAGAGAGAGAGAGATTTAACTAAGCTTTTTAGGTTCTTGATACCAGAACATTTGCTTCTTTGTCACGTGTTGCTATAATACTGATCTGACACAGGCATTAGGCCTGTGAAATGGCCCTAAGACATTTCTCATGATATATATTCTATAAGCCAATATCTTTCCGATTCATTTAAAGTACTGAACTCAATTCAGTATGTATGAACAGCATAATTGCATCGGAAATTGGATCTTCTCATTTTTAGTTTTTTCCTATAATTATATCATATCTAGTTAAACGTCATACCAACTGGTTTCTCAGGTCAAAATAACCATAGTTTGTAGTTTATTACAAATTAATATTGTGAAAAGAAAACTACAAATATAAGTCATTAGGAACCCACTTTTAAGGACGATTGAACTCGGAGCAAAGACTAAATTGAAATCTAAAACTTTTTCCATCGTCTTGGGAAATGAAGGAGCAGAGAGAGAGAGAGAGAGTTACCAAACTCCTGATATTTCCCGAACTGACTTGAATCAAGTTTCCCACTTCTGGGAATTGTTTTTAAACAACTTTAGGGGGAATGGTGAAATTCTGGTTCCTCGGTAATCTAGGACCTAAATGCTACGCGAGGAGGTAAAAGTTGGCTCGGAATTGCTTCGTATCATTATTATAATTACTCTAATCATACTGAAATCGTGGAGGCTGTTTCAACGAAATGCTGAAATGACTGGAAATGATTGATCATAATCTTAAAGGAGCTATGAGCTCCGTAATTGTAACTGAGTACGCAGTTTTTAAGAGCAGGAAAAGAGAGAAGAGAGAGAGGAGAGAGAGAGAGAGAGAGAGAGAGAGAGAGAGAGAGAGAGAGAGAGAGGTAATTAGATCTGTTTACTGCTTTGAGGCTGATGCAACTTTCAATTGCCAAAAATAATTATGCCCCCCTGCATAATAGCACCATCCATGTACCTATAGATTGTATAAATCATTATTCAGTTCTAATTTGGTTTGTTCTTTCTTTCTTTCTTTCTGTATATCTCCGGCTGAAACCCTTATGGAAAGAATCAACGCACTACAAACTCAAGAGGCTCCAGAGGGAATTCAGCCTGCAGAGAGAGACAAGTAAAAGGAAAAGGTGATAAGTAGCCTAAATCGATGTGATGAAAAAAATATATATTATGATAAACCTAGTACTGATCCTCTAATCACAGAACTGATCAAGTACCCATATGTTTAAATTAAAGGAATTACGGTGATATTTTTAGTTTTAGATCTGCGACAGGCAGAACAGGTGAAAGCTAAAAAAAAAACAATTGAAAATATCATGGTCTATACACAATACTGAAATTATCATATCAAGATCGACACATGGCGAAAACCACCACCCTGACATAAAAATGTAGTATGTAGGTAAAGTATAATCTCCATATATACATACTGCTATTTCAAAGATAAAATGCCTGATGAAAATTAACCTACAATAGAAACAGGCCGAAATAAATTATATAAAATACACGTCAACAAGCTGAAATGCAGCGACGCAAGGCTCTTTACATCCAAGGTCTTATGAGCAAAACAAACGTCAGCCATCTCTCCAGAAAAAGTCTTACAATACACGAATGCATCTTTTATATGTTCATCTCTGGTTAAAACATTAAGTTCCAAAAGAAGAGAGAAAGTTTTGCATATTTCCTCGATAAAAACAATCTCCTTCTGCCCTGGGAAACACGACCCCAGCAGCCCGTCTCCGATAGTTCTTAAACTCAGAGAGAAGTTTATGAGTTTGAGATCTTTCGTCTACGGATTTTCCCCTGCTCCCCAGAAGCCGTCTCTAGCCCGAGATGGATGAATCGAAGGTACAGACTACTGCGTACTTTTTGTTAAACATTAAACAGTTACGGCGTACTCAGATTGATTTTGTGCATTTTTAAATCCATTTCTGTGTGGCCGTTTGATTCTCTCTCTCTCTCTCTCTCTCTCTCTCTCTTTCTTGATAATATCGCGATACCCCACCTACCATAGCCAACGTTAGATGGTATAATCACTCTGAAAGATACATACTCTCTCTCTTTAGAATGAGCTGAAATTCGTTTCCTGGGTAAGAGAAATCAGGCGGCACAATTGTAGAAATCGGCTCAAAAGAGGTTAGCCTTGAGGAGAATATCCTCGAGGGGCACATGGCCGGTTTTCGCTGTTCCTCGTCACTTCTCCTCGAGAGACGTTGAGGCTGTTAGTTAAGTAAGTCTTTGGAGAAGGTGTCATCGCCGCCGTAGTAAGTAATCTTATTACGTTTGCAAATTCGAACCTCTGTCAAATAAACTTCTAAAATCGTTATGATAGAAGTAAACATCAATAAGAATTTACTAAGGAGAATCGCTTTAGGACAAAGAAATACGTAAGAATAAGCTTGGCTGGTTAGGAAGTTCTTACTCTCCTGAAATTTTTCACTCCCTCCAGAACTGTCTTCATAGCAAAACACTTCAGTCACGCAAGCTTAGGCCGGTGTCACACTATGCGGCGTCGCCGCTACAAGAAAACAACTGGGCTCGTATTGATAATGGCGGCACAGAGAATGACAATATATATATATATATATATATATATATATATATATATATATATATATATATATATATATATATATATATATATATATATATATATATATTTACGTTTTTCCGTGGTTTTAGTTTGAAATATGCTCTGTGAGACAGGTAGCAACAATTTAAGGTAATTTAGCCTTGTGATTCTGACTTCGTGGGTACGGGAAAACGTAAAAAAGGAGGAAAACAAGGAGAATTTCATATGAGCATAGGGCTCTGGTTACTGAGGGAAATATTACGTAAAACACGTGGGTACATTTAAAAGTAGTGTATTTACATAAATTACATTAGTACGGGAAAGAGGAACTCAAGTAGATTGAATGAAACTGGGGGATTCCAGCCACAGTCAAAGAAGCTTCCATGAAATAGGATCCTCTGAAATGAGAGATATGCACATTATACGCCAGTAATAAAATAGACAAAAGAATAATGAATTCGAAGCTGCACTGAGGGTGCCAAAGGAGTAATAAAGATTTAATACTGCCGATGCAAGAGGCGCACGGACATTAGACAAGGAGATTTCTGGCTTTCTCTTTAAGAAAATATTACGAGACAAAAGCGTGACTGAAATGGGGCTCTTCAGGGCACTTTACCTTAGCAGATTTTCTGGGGCGCGTGAAGGCAGTCCGTGGATGACTTGCGATTTCGAGGGCGAGTTTCTTCCACGTGGTGAGATGCAAGGGCTTCCGTGAAAGGGGCAAGGCGATGGGGACTCCTCGAAACTCAAGCAATGGCGTGTGGGCTCGAGGAATACGGTCGAGGGCACGAGGAGAAGTATACTTTGGAAAGGGCCACGTGGATTTAGGGATGCAAGAAGGCATCGATGGGGGCCAGGTGTTGACGGCGTCTTCACTCCATATCTTCCAGCCCGCGTGTGTGTGTCGACCTCGTGGGTTTCTGCTTTTATCCCCTCCTATGGGGCAGGGGTGCGTCCAACACAGATGCTTTGACTCATTGCACCTGCTGCTGCAGGGAGGTTTTGGCCTGTGGGAGAAACACCCAAGCCAGATTACTTTTGCCTCGAAGGAAAGATCTTTATCAAAAATGGGAGCGCCTTTAATCTTTTAAACCCTGTTTTTAAGTCGATAGACAGATGGTCTATCGATCGGCCGGCTGGCAGTAAATGAAACACGACAGAACAACCAACAACAACAAAGGAGGGGAGGAGGCAATTTGCTAGCGAATTCTTGCTAATCATAATACCTCCCCATACAAGATGATGTACATACACTCCTTCCGGGTGTGTACATGCGATATTCAAGAATGAGCGGCAAATGCTTTACGTTACTCTACATTCTACCTTGCAATGAACTTTACTCCTAAGGGTTTTATGAAGCTGTGACATTACTTTTAATAACACATTGGGACAATTTTCGTTAACAGAACGCAAAGTGATTTAAACACTTGCAAAGAATAATTACTTTAGATTTGGTTACCCACTGGTAACTTTATAATGTGACTCGAACAATTGTGAATTAATTAAGATTATAGGACCACGTATGAGGCTATGGCCAACAAATGAAAAGAAAGGTTATTGTTCAAGAATTAAAATACATGGTTACTTAATTTTAGATAAAATGCATGCGGTTAGTACAATCTGCCTTGAAGAGGCTGTGTAAAATGAAAAACAGCGTTTATTTTTGTAAATGACATCCCTTTTACGCGATACTGTAATGACTATACATATTCGCATTGATAATTTATCTTCGTTTTAACGTGCTTTGCTCAGCTATCGTTCAACGCGAGCTGAGGGATGACCCACACACCGGGAATTTGACAGTCGTGTGCAGGCGAGTATTGGCGAGGTTTTAATTCGCTAACCTTAAACTCGCTAATTTTATCGTCCACTGCCCACTCGAGTACTCCATGTTATGACCAGCGAGCAGACAAAAGATGTGGGGTCTTATAATGGAAGGGGAAAAGGGATAATAATAACAAAAGAAAATTACCAAGACGTTCTGAATGAAACTTGACCGCATATGAAAGGCGGGACACGTCCCTCAGAGCTTACAGAAAGGGCATTTAAATCACAAGGGCAAGAGTTTATGACTCGCGATTCATTAAAATAAAAGATAACTAAATGACTAAAGAAAGTAAATGATATTGGCAGAAGAGCTAAGGAAAAAGAGTGAGGTTTTTATTGTGTTAGGCGGGAATTTATCGTCCTACGCCTATAAGTTACGGCCCGGACTATCACTTCAGTCCCAGGGCGAGGAAAGTGCACCCGAAGGGCGCGACTCCTTCAGGAGGGGCTGACACGCACGCCCGGTGCCAAGGTATGGGCGCAAGGGCGTGCCACTTCTCACTCTGTTATTCTCAATGATTTATACATTGTGTGGGGAATGGTATCCCGTATTTAATTTCCTCTTGTGGTGATAATTTAAGGGAAGATTAATAGAAGGTGATAAGAGATAGAAGTTCCTGAGGAACGGAGGAAGATAGAGGAGGGTCTGGCGTCCCCTCTGGATTAGGGTGCCAAGACCTTGAAAATGAAATGGCGGCACAGGTGCCATGGGAGCTCTAGAGCTCTTTGTAAATTACCTGGAATGTCCCACGGCCGTGATAATTTACGCCTCGAGTCTTTCTTAATGGGACAGTCGTCCTCGGCCGGGAAGCGGAGGCTCCGCGACCGGAGGGGCGGCACGGGTACCACCTGGGCCTGCTGCTGCGACAGCTGGGACGCAGGAGTGTTCCGTGCTGGTTCTACCATAATCCGTCGCGGCTCTTGTAGTTCATCGGCCGTGAGATATGGCAGAATCCTGACTTGCAATTGCGTCGGCGACGGACTGAGGCAGAGAGGAGGCGGTCGGGGTGGCGTGGCGGCTTCGCAGGTATCGATGACCAGCTCAGGCACGGGTTGCGAGCCGCACCTGCAGGTGAGCTTCCGCGGTGGTCGGGAGGAACCGTCTCTCTGACCGACGCTGGTAGCGGTGCCAGGCCGGGGAAGAGGGGGTCCTGAGTTGGATCCCGTGAATAGAGATCGCGTGGCGCTCTTGCGCTGGCACTAGGGCAGAGTCAGGCGCTATCAGAGGTTTCTTGGGCTCGTCGGTCAGGACGGACGAAGCTTGGCCCTGCTCGGGGCATGCAAGTGGCACCCGGCAGGAATTTGTGCATCTCCTGAAGGGAGATTTGATTGGGGCCCTGGCACTGGCACTGAGGCAGGGCCGGCACTGGAATTGGATCGGGAATCGATCGAGGGGGCCACTGTACATCGCACTCAGGTAGCACTGGTGGGGACTGCACGTCCTTCTGGTACCCAGGGGGCGCCAGTCTTGGCTGAGGGAGAAGCGGGGGAGAATTACTCGCGCCCGCGGAATGATTCGGGGAATGTGGACCCCTAGATTGTCGTGATTTCGGCGGGGACTGAAAGTCCTGTCCCAGGATGACGTCATAGCCTCCGGGGAGGTGGCTTGCTACTGCAAGATTGCAAATTTTGGATCGGTGAGGTCTTGTGACTCTCAATTGGACCGTAGGGAGTATCATTTTAAATTGATTTATTCCCTCGATCGTGACGAGTTTTCGTCTATTGACGATAGCTCCGTAGGGAACTCTGTCCCTTCGGATGAGGAGATTTGGCGCGCCGAGTCCTCGAAAGCAGTGACTGGGCCGCCGGGCTCGCTACACCTCGTGGAGGGGCCACGTATACAGGCCCTTCGGCGGGAGGGCCCTAATGACTGGGGATCTGTGACGGCCAAGGCGACGGTGGGAGTATTTGATTTATTATTGCGTGGGCATTTTGCCCATGCGGGAGAATGGCCATAAACCTTGCACGCCGTGTGCAAAATGTCTGGCTGAAATCTTTCCGCTGCCCCTGTGGAGGGCGCAGGGCGAGGTTATTTGTCGGATTTCCGGGAGAGAGAGGAGCGGTTTCTTGTTCCGGCACTGTTCGGAGGAATGCCCGTTTCTTGCAATAATGGCAAGTTAGGGGCTTGCCCGAGTTCCCATGTTTGTGGGAATTTGAACCTCCGAGGAGGGACGGGGGGATTTATCTTCCGCCCCATGGATCCTTCTTGAGGGTGGTGAGTTTCCCACATGTCTGCTATTCGGCAACACTCGGTGAGTGTTGCTGGGGCTTTTTCACTATATGAGTGGCGAGGGCAGGAGGGGCGTAGCGCAGGAAATGCTCGAATTTAAACCGCTCGAGTACCTCGGCGGTGTTTGTGGCTCCTTCGGAATCGAGCCATTTTGTCAGCACCCGCTCCGAATGGTACGCCCAATCGGACCAAGTCTGGCCTGCTTCTCTGGGCTGCTCTCCAACGTCTCTCCACCATTCGAGTAATCTCGTACGCCTTAGAACTGCTTGGCGTACGGCTTCCCAGTTCCCCTATCTTCTGCTGAAAGGGCATGGTAGGCAACGAGGGCCTTTCCGCCCAGGAATTTAGTGAGAACAAGGGAGAGTTCTGCGGGGGAGAGATCGCAGCACTCCAGGACTCGTTCGGCCCTTTCAAGCCATACTTCTGGTTCGGACTCGGTCCATTTTGGCATGAACGAGTGAGCTTGGCTGAGGGCACTCATCCCCGCGGCAGGGGGCGGGGGGGTGGCGGGCTGTCGTTCTAGCATCTGGAGCTCGTGGGCGCGCTGTCGCTCTCGATCTTCCCATTCTCGTTCCTCCCTTTTCTCTTGGGCGATTCTGTCTCTCTCTCTCTCTCCTCACGTTCTCTCTCCTCTCGTTGTTCTTGGGCAATTCGTTCTCTCTCTCTCTCCTCACGTTCTCTTGCTCTCTCCGCCTTGGCATCGTCCACTCGCTCTTGAACCCATGCTCTCAGATCTTGCCCCGATAGTCCCATGTCCTTCCCAGCGGACATGTAGAATTTGAAATCCTCGTTTTGTTGGGCTCTGGTATTAGCCATCTTGAAATAATGGGTATATGATATGTCTGAGAAGACTTTTGTTAAAATTGGATGTGTCTTGAAAGACGTGGGTTGTTCTTGGCAACGAATTCTAATATGCGTCTCGGAAGACGTGGTTGGATTGTGTCACGCTCGGACTTGGCCGGCTGTAGCGTGAAGTTAAGGAGTTGTTCTAACGAACTAGAATGATCAGTCCCGTAGGGGGCTTAGATGTGTGTGAACTACACTGTATAATGTCTCAAAAGGACTTAATTTTGGGTTCCGCGCAGGAATGAGAAATTCTCGCCACGTGCGGACGTAGAATTTTTGTATGATTCTCTGAGGACTGGGGTTTGGAGGATTTCTTGCCACGTCACGGACGTAGAATTTTAGGAGTCTCTGAGGACCGAATTTGGAGAAATTCTCCAGCCACGTCACGGCGAGAATTTTAGAGTCTCTAAGGGATGACTGGAATTTGGAGAAATTCTCGCCACACGTACGACGTAGAATTTTAGGAGTCTCTGAGGACTGGAATTTGGAGAAACTCTCCACATGCGACGTAGAATTTTAGGAGTCTCTATGACTGGAATTTGGAGAAATTCTCGCCACGCATTTACGTAGAATTTTAGGAGTCTCTGAGGACTGGAATTTGGAGAAATTCTCGCCACGTGCGGCGTAGAATTTTAGGAGTCTCTGAGGACCGGAATTTGGAGAAATTCTTGCCACGTGCGACGTAGAATTTTAGGAGTCTCTGAGGACTGGAATTTGGAGAAATTCTCGCCACGTGCGACGTAGAATTTTAGGAGACACTTAGGACTTGGAATTACGATTCGTCCCTTAGGACTTAGAAATTACTAACGGGAAACCCAAAGAAAAATGTATGCTGGGAAATGAATGGGGAAAAAAATGCTACACACGCGGCATGGGCGGGGGTGGGGGTGCAGGTCGCTTGCCAACACCGGAGGTATTTTTAGATTCTGGGTGAATGAACCCGTATATTTATATACCGTCTGGGATTCCGGGAATTTCCCAGTCGTCTGAGAGGATAACAATACAACGGCCTAGTAATTTTCCATATAAGCGAGTTTAAATTTCGCTTTCCTAACACCTAACTCGAATTCTAACTACACTGAGAGAATTTTCAGCAATGCAAGCTGACTTCGTCGTGTCCCACGGGGGAATTTTATTCGCGCCTAAATAACAGTTCGCTAATTCGAAATGCGAAGTAAAAGTTATCACAGAGGAATTTTTTTTCGCACTATTCCTCGAAGCAAGGATATGGCAAGATTTTAACACAGGAATTTTCGCACTATTCCTCGAAGCAAAGATATGGCAAGGATTTTAACACAGAGGAATTTCTGCACTATTCCTCGAAGCAAAGGATGGTTAGCACTGGTTATTTCCTAACTACCTATCCTGAAAGGCATGCATTAACGAATCTAATACGGCGGTTCTTTTCTCTCAGTGATTACATGCGTCCCTATTTCTAATTCCTAGAACAGTCACGATTGTAAAAAGGTTTTGCTAAGATAAACACATTACTTACGTGGAATTTTCTGGATCTGTGTGCTGGTTTTACACATAAGGTTCATGATTGTCTCGTACCCAGCTTAGCTTTGCTAATAGCTGATCTGGCAAGTTGCAAATGCAATAAAGCAACGCTAGGGGAACTGCAACTGCAAACGAGATCTATGGCCAGGTCGCCATTTTTACATTTTCCGTGGTTTTAGTTTGAAATATGCTCTGTGAGACAGGTAGCAACAATTTAAGGTAATTTAGCCTTGTGATTCTGACTTCGTGGGTACGGGAAAACGTAAAAAAGGAGGAAAAAACAAAGGAGAATTTCATATGAGCATAGGGCTCTGGTTACTGAGGAAATATTACGTAAAACACATGGGTACATTTAAAGTAGTGTATTTACATAAATGACATTAGTACGGAAAGAGGAACTCAAGTAGATTGAATGAAACTGGGGATTCCAGCCACAGTCCAAGAAGCTTCCACGAAATAGGATCCTCTGAAATGAGAGATATGCACATTATACGCCAGTAATAAAATAGACAAAAGAATAATGAATTCGAAGCTGCACTGAGGGTGCCAAAGGAGTAATAAAGATTTAATACTGCCGATGCAAGAGGCGCACGGACATTAGACAAGGGAGATTTCTGGCTTTCTCTTTAAGAAAATATTACGAGACAAAAGCGTGACTGAAATGGGGCTCTTCCAGGGCACTTTACCTTAGCAGATTTTCTGGGGGCGCGTAGAAGGCAGTCCGTGGATGACTTGCGATTTCCGAGGGCGAGTTTCTTCCACGTGGTGAGATGCAAGGGCTTCCGTAAAGGGGCAAGGCGATGGGGACTCCTCGAAACTCCAAGCAATGGCGTGTGGGCTCGAGGAATACGGTCGAGGGGCACGAGGAGAAGTATACTTTGGAAAGGGCCACGTGGTTAGGATGCAAGGGCATCGATGGGGCCAGGTGTTGACGGCGTCTTCACTCCATATCTTCCAGCCCGCGTGTGTGTGTCGACCTCATGGGTTTCTGCTTTTTATCCCCTCCTATGGGGCAGGGGGTGCGTCCAACACAGATGCTTTGACTCATTGCACCTGCTGCTCGCAGGGGAGGTTTTGGCCTGTAGGAGAAACACCCAAGCCAGATTACTTTTTGCCTCGAAGGAAAGATCTTTATCAAAAATGGGGAGCGCCTTTAATCTTTTAAACCCTGTTTTTAAGTCGATAGACAGATGGTCTATCGATCGGCCGGCTGGCAGTAAATGAAACATGACAGAACAACCAACAACAACAAAGGAGGGGGGGAGGAGGCAATTTGTTAGCGAATTCTTGCTAATCATAATAATATATATATATATATATATATATATATATATATATATATATATATATATATATATATATATATATATATATATATATATATATATATATATATATATGTATATATATATATATATATATATATATATATATATATATATATATATATATATATATATATATATATATATATATATATATATATATATATATATATATATATATATATACATACATACATATATATATATATATATATATATATATATATATATATATATATATATATATATATATATATATATGTATATATAATATATATATATATATATATATATATATATATATATATATATATATATATATATATATATATATATATATATTGAAATTTCAGTGATTAATGCATTATAAAGATTAGACAATAAATGTCTGGTTGGTACTTGGATGGGTTAAACTCGTTCAACAATGATGATAGAAATACGGATCGTAGTGATAAAGGAGTAATCGCAGCAAGAAAAAATATGACTGAAGAAAATGAATAATGTTAAGGGAAACTGACTTTATAGAAGAAATGATAACAAAGTTATTAACAAATAAATGCAAAAAAAAAAAAATAAAATTTATTGATTTACTTATCGTAACTAATAATAGTAAACTGAATTAGTCCATATCAAACAGACATACTGGTTGTTATAATCTGTTCGAAAATATATATGATATGAAATGACTTTTCAACCCACTTCCTGTGTAGCGCCAAAAGAAACCAATCTTTAGTTTTCTGTAAA
>NC_089749.1:1058004-1068004 GCF_040412425.1 Macrobrachium rosenbergii | reverse complement strand
ACTGTTATAGTAATATAGTTCTTTTCCTATTGTGAAAATAAGTAGCCTATGGTCAGTCCAGATTATTTTTTTTTAAAATTATGTTACTAAATATATTGAAGGAGAAGCATCTTTATATATATTGCAATGAAATTTAAATATTGTTTAAATCTTTGGTTTACGTTACTGCACTTTTCATGATAACTTATGCAGTTCCGCTTATATGAAAGAAGGGTGGCTGTGTATTCCTTTCCATGCACTATATGATGAAGTGCAAGCCCTTGTAAAGTCTTCTGTATCAAGATGTAATATTACAATGCTATAACTACAGGTTAAGGCGATTGCTGTTCATTGTGGTTATTAACGATTTGTACCGGATACAGGGTAATTACTTGTTTGTTTCCCATGGTGCCATCATTTATATAATTGCATGATGTGTAAGTCAGTCATATTGTGTTGTGCTTATGGTGTTTTGATCTTTGTAAATTTGTTTTTGTAAAGTGGTTGTAAACGGCTACTTATCTCATTTACAGGGACTTTAGTATTTTCTAAGCTCGTATATCATGTGAAAATTGTATGAGTTATTCATTCAAACTGTGCCACTTGTATCCCTAACATTACCATTAGCAGTGTCATCTGCTGTTATTTACTTTCATTATATTCATACTTGTTATTTTGAAATTTTTTGTCAATTAATCATCGAATTGTAATACTTTTTATATATGTAAGGATGGTATCACTTGCTCGCACTTCCATACTCAAACCTCGGAGATCGCCAGTACATCAGGCTAGAACAATCCAGTAAGGGTTTTTTTATTCAATATATATATATATATATATATATATATATATATATATATATATATATATATATATATATATATATATATATATATATATATATAAATATATATATATATATATATATATATATATATATATATATGTATATATATATATAAAATATATATATATATATATATATATATATATATATATATATATATATATATATATATATATATATATATATATATATATATATATGTCAAAAACAAAAGAGAGAGAGAGAGAGAGAGAGAGAGAGAGAGAGAGAGAAAAGAGAGATAAAAGTGTTGTGGAGAACACATGCTCTCTCCTCTCTCAGGGTGTGTAAAGAAAGTCGAGTAGTCTCCTTTCTTGTGGTAAATGAGTCTGGTTGACTCAGCATAGAAGAGGAGACTTTCTCCTCGCTGACAGTGGAAGCGTTGTCCTTTGAGAATTTTTTCTTTTTATTTTTCTTTTTTGCTTTGGGAGAATAAATTAATTTTATCTTTTGGAAGTATATATCATTACATTGGTGGATGAGTCCTTCAGCAAATAAAACCGATGCGAAGCTTGAAATTAGAAATAAATAATTGCTTCGCCGAAAAAAGCTTGCATATATTTCACATGCTTTTTACTTAACAATATAAATTGCTCGCTTTTTCGTTGTCAGTCTTGATGAAAATGAATTAAAAATGAAATGATTAGAAAGGGTAATAATTTTAAATGAGCCTGTAAATTTATTATTGTTAATTTTTGATGAATGAAAAATCAATGGATAAAATAATGAACCTAGCAATTCTCACTGTTGTTTTAATAGTTAATAAATCCGTGAAGTATCCCACATAATTGCCCTAAATTAGACTTAATGTACTGATGATGAGTCTGTTGTGGGGGTGTAGAATGAAGGAGAATATATTACAATCTTTGCAATGTCAGCTCAGGATATGAGATTGCCAACTCCACGGCCTGGACATTCACTCACTTTCACACTACACAGAGCAACAGGAATTTAATTTTCTATTTCTGGCATCCCACAGTAGTGGAAGGGTGGTTACCATTGACCTTGAGGTGAGAGAGAGAGAGAGAGAGAGAGAATAGTGTGTGGTTTAAAGGCCTGACATTCACTCACTTTCACACTACACAGAGCAACAGGAATTTAATTTTCTATTTCTGGCATCCCACAGTAGTGGAAGGGTGGTTACCATTGACCTTGAGTAAGAGAGAGAGAGAGAGAGAGAGAGAGAGAGAATAGTGTGTGGTTTAAAGGCCTGACATTCACTCACTTTCACACTACACAGAGCAACAGGAATTTAATTTTCTATTTCTGGCATCCCACAGTAGTGGAAGGGTGGTTACCATTGACCTTGAGTAAGAGAGAGAGAGAGAGAGAGAGAGAGAGAGAGATAGTGTGTGGTTTAAAGGCCATTTCTTCACCCAAGAAGCTCACAACTTTCAGCAGGAGCTAGTCTGTCTTAGGATATAGTGCGCTTGAATCCCAAGACTTTACCTCTTCGCAGGGCAGTAGTTTTTATGTAGTGCTATCAGATTACTAAATATTGCTACAGTTCCTTTAATGTTTCAGACAAAAGGAAAATGGCAATATTCAGGAAGCGGTATCTGGCAACTATTCGCAAGGCGGCGCAGGCGGATACACTTCTGTTTAATGCACAGATGATGTTCCATGGTGACTGAGTGACAGCTTCTCAGGCCCTAGGTTGCGGGCTGCAATAAAACAAGAGCTCGTACCAACACAAGGACCATGGCCTTATCTAAAACAAATGAACGACTCACTAACTAATGGATATTAGCACGTAATCAGTATCATAGTAGACCAGCTAAATAACATTCCATTTAAAGGATATTAAATTTATTATCGTTCTTTTATTCCTTATTTTTTTTAACTGTGGTATTAATTTGTTCTTGTGACTCGGCCTACGCCATTTTTTTCGGTCTGGAGAGGGTTTTATTTTATCGCCCAGAATTATAGGCCTATATGATTTGCATATACAGCGTTAAAAACGAAAGCATTTATTACACTTTGTGTATTTGTCATAACCGAAATATAAAATAGATATTGAATATTTATATATTAACCTATAAATGTTTGGCTAGGCCTAATGATCCTATAATATGCAATATGATTTTTGTTAATAAGTATTTGTATACTATTAGATTTTCATAATCACTAATGTATTCTTTTACAGTCTTTATGCAAATATATAATAGATCGTTACAGTGCTGAATGGCCTTCCAAAATTGTCCAGTTGTCCCAATTCTGAGCCCTGATGCCTGAGGACTAAATTATTCACTCATTGAAAGAAAACCCTTTATACTCTTCATAGTGAGGTGAAACAGTAAAACAACATTAATGTATTTCAATATAAATTAACATCAGTAAAGGTTTAAAGATAATTTTGATAGTGAGCAAGAAGTCAAATAGGAAACTTAACATTAACAAAATTTCTTATAGGTAGAAAAATTAAATAGTAAGACTACAATGAATGCTTTCGAATATAATTAAAGAGCAATATCAAAAGATAAATCAATAGATTCTTTCGAACATATTTAGAGGAACACAACAGTAATTTATGTTTATCCCAAGTATTCAATAAAAGTGGTTTCTCTGACTCTGGCCAGTTTCGGTTCGTGAATGCTGTTCACAGCCTGAGATTTACTGTAACTCCAAAAGCACCGATAACTCCGTTCACAGATGTTACCTGTCACCATTCACTCTAGGCCTAAGTGACTCCCATTAAACCATTCATTTGTAAATACAATATTCCCAATTTCCTTATCTGATATATATGAATTCGCGTTCATATTTGTAAAAAAATATCTATATTAAATTGATGGTTTTGATGATATTCAAAAGGAATTTGGCGTATGGAAGTTTTTGAAGTTATCGTGCATCGAAAGTGGTCTAGGCCTACTCATCATTCGGCGTTGCAGGCGTGCCATCCAAACCTCACAGTTCAGTGCATTTCAACCTTCAGTGAAGTGGACAGTATTTACGTTCAAGTTATAAATATATATTTTCGATAATTATAGTTTATATTTGCTAACTGAAAATAATATTCCTTCCACAGAGAGATCTTTGAACAAATGATAATCTGATAACACTAGATATGCCGAACTCTACCACTTATGTTTTATTTACGCAAAATAAACATCTTTAACTGAAAGTTCTTCATACAATGAAACCCTGATAACAGAAATACCCAAACATGAACTCACCTATAACCAGACATGCCCAGACATGAATGCACTTGTAACTAGAAGTGCACAACATGCGGTCACCAGTAACAAGAAATGCTCAAACATGCAGCTACTTGAAAGCAGACATGCCCAAACATGTAGTCACCGGTAAGCCAGACATATCCAAATTTCAGTTTCATGTATCCAGACGTACCCAAACATACAGCCACACATAACAAGAAATACCCAAACATTCAGCCACATATAACCAGATATGTCCAAACTTGCAGGCATTTGTAATAAAAAATGCCCAAATCTAGAGCCACCTGTTACCAGACATGCCCAAACATGAAGCCAATTTAAGCAGACATGCCCAAACATGTAGCCAGACATGCAAAAACATGCTACCACTTCTAAGTAGACATGCCCAAACATGCTGTCACCTGTAACATGACATGCCCAAACATGCAACCATCTGTAACCAAATACGCAAAAACATGCACCCACCTGTAAGCAATGAGACATACCCAAACATGCAGCGCCTGCAACCAAACATGCAGCTATCTGTAAGCAGTCATGTCCAAAATGCAGTCACCTGTAACCAGACATGCCCAAACATGCAGTCAACTATTACCTGACATGCCCACACATGCATCCACCTGTAAACAGACATGCTCAAACATGCATCTACCCATGACCAGACATGCCCAGACATGCCAAAACAAGCAGTTACCTGCAAGCAGACAATACCAAGCATGCACCTGTCTGTAAGAAGACATGTCCAAACGTGTACCCTCCTGTAAGAAGACATGTCCAAACGTGTACCCTCCTGTAAGCAGACATGCCCAACATGCAGCCACCTGTAAACATTTCCAATAACATGCAGACACTTGTATGCAGACATGTCCAAACATGCACCCACACATGAACAGACATGCTCAAACATGCACCCACACATGAAGAGAAATGCTCAAACAAGCAACGCCCAATAAACAGACATGTTCAAACACACAGCCACCTGTAACTAGACATGTGCAAACATGCAGTCACCTGCAACCTAACATGACCAAACATGCAGCCACTTGTAACCAGATGTGCCCGAACATGCAGCACCTGTAACAAAACATGCCCAAACATGCAGCCACCTGTAAACAGGCATACCCAAACATGCACCTACCTGTAAGAAGACATGTACGAACATGCACCCTCCAATAACATAAACCCACCTGTAACCAAATATTTCCAAACATATGAACAGAAATGCTCAAACAAGAAACCACCAGTAAACAGAAATGCCCAAACATGCACCTGGCTGCAGGAAGACATGTCCAAACATGCAGCCACCTATGAGCAGACATGCCCAAACATGAAGCTACCTGTAAAAAGACATGCCTGTCAACAGACATGGCCAAGCAAGGAATCATCTCTAGGCAGACATGTCCAAACATGCAATCACCCACAAAAAGACATGCCAAAACACGCAGTCACCTGTAATCAGATAAGCCTAACCGTGCTGCCACTTCTAACAGACATGTTGAAAAATGCAGCCCTCTGTAAAAAGATGCCCAAATATAAAGCCACCTGGCAGTATAATCAGCTATCCCACCAAGCACCCACAGGCGTCCAGACATAAACAAACATGAATCCACCTCTAATTAGTCACACAGAAAAGGCAGCTTGCAGAATCATGTTTTCACTTATGACTTTATGCACAAAAATTTGCCTTCTTATTCTGAGACATCAAATGTTGAATTAAACCGCTGAGGTTTTATCTATCTATCTATCTATCTATCTATCTATCTATCTATCTATATATATATATATATATATATATATATATATATATTATATTATATATATATATATATATATATATATATATATATATATATATATATATATATATATATATATATATATATATATATATATATATATATATATATCTATGCTCATTGAAAAAGCATGTACTGAGGCCTTATCACAACATTTATGTTGGCAGCATAGAGCGTCAATCACTGGAGTGGCGATTCCTCTGCCGGGCGTGTGACCTCGTAAGGCCATATTGAAAGGTCTCGGTCCAATTCATACTACTATATTTTATTACTAACATTATTTTTGCTTTTTTACTATTATTATTATTATTATTATTATTATTATTATTATTATTATTATTATTACTTGACACAATTTCTCAGAAAAAAAAACTACCTTACAAAAACAAGTTGGCCTAAGCACTCCAATTTATTGTGGTCAAGGCTTAACCATCTGCTCTTAGATCTAAGCAATGTTTAGCGTAAACGGTTCCTTTGCAAACTGTCACTAAACAATAATGTACTATCACTAAACACTGACATTCACAATACACTTACGCTCACTAAGCACTCACACTTACTATACACTCACTAAACAAACACTTTCTATGAACTCACACTCAATAACACTAAACACTCACTGAATACTGAACACTCACTATACACTAAACGCTCACTAAACACTCACTAAATACTCACTGTACCCTGACACTCAGTAAACACTCACATAATTCTAAACATTCATTAAAAAATAAGCACTTACTATACACTGAACATTCACTAGGTACTCACTATGCACTAAACATTCACTAAGTAATCACTAACCCCTAAACATTCGTTAAACACTAAATACTCACTAAACCCTAAATGCTCATTAAATCCCAAAACACTCATTAAACACTAAACAGTCAATGAACACTCACTAATCACCCATTAAACACTCACTAAACACTTACACACTAAACGTTCACTAAACACTAATTTTCACAAGAAATTCATTAAACATTCAACGAATACTTACTAAACATTCACTAAACACTAACATTCATTAAACCATAAACACTCACTAAACATCCAGTGAGTACTCACACATTAAACATTCACTAAACACTAAGCTGTCACTACACATTCAGTAAACTCTAAACACTCACTAAACATTCACTGAATGCTTAGACACTAAACATTCACTAAACACTAACATTCACAAAACATTTACTAAACCCTAAACACTCACTAAACATTCACTGAATACTTACTCACTAAACACGAACATGCACTAAACCTTCACTAAACCCTAAACACTCACTAAACACTTACACACTGAACATTCACTAAACACTAAACATTCAGTGAATACTTATGCACCAAACATTCACTAAACACCAACATTCACAAGACATTCACTAAACATTCATTGAACACTTACACACCAAACATTCACTGAATACTTACACACTAAACATTCACTAACATTCACAAAACATTCACTAGACCTTAAACTCAAAATTCACTAAACACACATAAACATTCACTAAACACTTACTCACTAAATGTAAACGTTCACTAAACACTTACTCATGAAACATTATTAAAGATAAAAAAACTCACGATTGCACTGAGCCCAGTTCAATTTGCCGGTTACCAGACCTAAAAAGATGGCAGCAAGTCTTTGCAACACCACCCTGGTGGAAGACCACCGAACTACGTAGCACTGGTATAGAGATTGCAACTCCAGGTATATACCCTCTATGTTCTAAGTGGATCGTGACCGGATCATGCTTGTCATCCCCGGGATGACAGTAGGGAATCTGGGAATTCTGGAAGCTTCTGGGAATTCCAAAGTTTTCAAGACAATTTTCTGGCTCTGTAGCCTTTGGATTTCTTGCACAATACTAAAGAACAGGGTTTTATGGACAAGAAATCAGAGACGAAAGGCTGCCAAGAATTCTTTGGGGGAAGTCCACGTTTTTGGAGATGAATAAGCCCATGTTCTTGGAGATGAATTCTGGAGGCTTCCGAGGCTTCTGAAGGCTTCAAGACGATCTTCTGGCTCTGAAGCCTTTGGAAACGCACAATGGGTTCTACAGAAATGCTTCAGTAGCTGAAGACTGCTTTAAAGGATCCTGGAGTCGTGGAGACGTCTTCAATAATACCCAGAAGTCTTCTCTTATCGTCGGGAGATATCTATATATATCAGTAAGAGGGAATCCCATTAGATTATAGAAGACGACTCTTTCAAGTAAAGAAACTGCTTATGTGTCAGAAAAAAGAACTCTAAGTAATGATTAACGTAATGTTAAAATGATATAAAACCTTCGGGATTTTTCTTGAAGACATTTTGGAATCCTTCAGTCTCCAGCTCCTGGAAGAACGAGAGAAATGCCATTCACACATGCGCCGAACTCCAAAGTCTCCAGGAACAATTTCCGAGATGCTTCAAATCATCTGGAAGCCTTCAGAGAGAGCAAGTGTCATATTTGAAAAGCTGGATAAGAGAAAGCCAAGAGTATTGTGAGGGGAAGGGTCCGACCAGAGGCTGCTTCCTCGGAGGAAGGCAGGCATCCTGCCAGGCTGGGGAAGCAGGCCTGGAGAGGGGCCCAAGTCCTCAGGGATGGTCCCCAAAGCCCCCCAAGGCTTGCCAGCCTTTGAGGGCAGCTTTGAAGGGAAGGGTCTGACCCAGAGGCTGCTTCCTCGGAGGAAGGCAGGTATCCTGCCAGGCTGGGGGAAGCGGGCCTGGAGAGGGCCCAAGAACTTCAAGAATGAAGCCCAAAAGCCCTCAGGGCTCGCCAGTCTCTTTGAGGGCAGCCTGGAAGGGAAGGGTCCAACCCAGAGGCTGCTTCTCGAGGAAGGCAGGTATCCTGCCAGGCTGGGAAGCAGGCCTGGAGAGGGCCCAAGAACTTCAAGGATGAGGCCCAAACCCCAAGGCTGCCATTCTCTTTATGAGGGCAGTCCTGAAGGGAGGTGTCTGACCCAGAGGCTACATCCTCGGAGGAAGGCAGGTATCCTGCCAGGCTGGGGAAGCGGGCCTGGGGAGGACCCAAGAACTTCAAGAATGAGGCCCAAAAGCCCTCAGGGTTCGCCAGTCTCTTGAGGGCAGCCTTGAAGGGAAGGGTCCAACCCAGAGGCTGCTTCCTCGGAGGAAGGCAGGTATCCTGCCAGGCTGGGGAAGCAGGCCTGGAGAGGGCCCAAGAACTTCAAGGATGAGGCCCAAAAGCCCCAAGGCTCGCCATTCTCTTGAGGGCAGTCTTGAAGGGGAGGTCTGACCCAGGGGCTGCTTCTGGAGGAAGGCAGGTATCACTGCCATACTGGGGAAGGGGCTGGAGGGCCCAAAGAATGGATGAGGCCCAAAAGCCCCAAACTCCACCCATTCTCTTGAGGGCAACCTTGAAGGGAAGGGTCCAGCAGAGGCTGCTTCCTCCAAGGAGCGGCACGTATCATGCCAGACTGGGGAACGGACCCGAGAGGGCCAAGAACTCAAGGAACATGAACTCCTGGCGTGAGGCTCGCAGGTGTCATTCCAGCTCTTTTCCTCCTCCTTTCCACTCCGTCTGGACCTCACCTTTTCCTCGAGACAGGCGATGTTCATTCACATTTTTTTTCATTTTCCAATTCGGTATTTTTCCTTTGTTCTTTTCAGTTCTGTTTTCTCAAACGAAACCCATTTTAATTTTTCTTCTTGAAGCGTCCCTTATTCTAGGAAGGGTCCTTCTTTATGCTTTCCAGTTTCCTTGTCCTGTCCTGGAGCATCAACAAGAATTTCCGCGGTAGCTCTTCAATGATTTTTTCACTTTCCAATTAACTCCTTCTCTAAATCCTTTGTTCTTTCTGATATGAAATTTTCCTTCCGAATGGTTCCATCAGGTTCAATCTCCGTTCCAGTTCCTGAGAACAGACTTAATCTTGTTGGCCTTTCCATGTGCCTAGTTAGTCCTCCAAAAACATTTTCAACATTATCATGTCCAAAGATTTGAACTCCCTTTGTAAACAATTACACTGATCCAAAAAACATTTAGCCACAATTGACGTTTTTCTATATTGTAACAAGGTTATTTTTCCTTTTACTGGGCATCAACATATAATTTTATTTTTAGATGATGCTAACGGAAACTGGAATAAAAAAAAAAAAAGAAAAAGACAAATTTCAAAATATGTTTAAAGTCCTGCCTGAAATCTTCAGTTCAGGCGAAATTTGAGATGAAAAATTT
>NC_089749.1:1053004-1055504 GCF_040412425.1 Macrobrachium rosenbergii | reverse complement strand
AAGGTGATCTCAGCAAAGTTACTGCTCGCCCGTGTGAGGACTGTCTCGGACTCTTACTGCATGTCTTCTGCTCCACAACTAACTCAACTAACTGCTACTCCCTTTAAGGCACGTGGCCAGGGTATGTGCAAGCATGAGTCACTGGCCAGGTGGGCAGCGATTTTGTTGTCCTGGGTTTCCTGCGGATACATTTTAGGCAGCTTAACTGTGTTAGAAAGTTTGATTAGAAGTAATCTTTCTCTTAAGGGATATATAAAATATCCTCCTGGCCCCTGTTATCTGTGTCATCTCAATATCTGTTTCAGGTAAAAAAAGGGACAGACCGAATGTTGATAATACGATCGGCCATGCGGTTCTCAATAAACAACAGGGTTAAATTAGGTGGGGGGGACGGTTGTTTTTGCTTTATAATTTTATATTTACCTATGAGAGCAGGGAAATTGTACCCTGGCTTCGGCAATATCCCACCTCCACCATGATAGCTCATTGGTATGTTTGGAACACGCAACTATTATTATGAATTTTTTGTTTTTGGCTGGCTCAACAGTTTGACCGTCGAATGGAGTCGCTGGGAGGTACCGTGTCGAGGGATCGAGACCAGGCGGTACCGATCCATTTATCACTTTAAAAATTCCCCTTCGGTGATAATTCACTGAATACTTACACACTAAACATTCACTAAACACTAAGCACTAACTAAACATTCACTAAACCCCAAACACTCATTAAACATTCACTGCATCGCTTACACACTAAACATTCAACATTAACATTCACAAAAGACTTCATTAAACCTCAACACTCACTAAATATTCACTGAATACTTATGCAGTAAACATTCACTGAATAACACACTAAACATTCACTAAACACTAAACATTCACTAAACCCTAAACACTCATAAACACTTATACACTAAACATTCACTAAACCCTAACACTCACTTAAACATTCACTGAATACTTACACACTAAACATTATCAAACACTAACATTCACAAGACATTCACTAAACACTTACTAAACATTCACTGAATATTTACACACTAAACATTTACTGAATACTTACACACTAAACATTCAATAACATTCACAAAACATTCATTAAACCAAACACTTACTAAACATTTACTGAATACTTACACACTAAACATTCACAAATTCACAAACATTCACTAAACCTAAACTAAACATTCACTATAAACAATCACTTACTCATAAAATTACTAAAACACTTGCTCACTAATCTCTAAACATTCGCTGAACACTTACTCATTAAAAATTAACAATAAAAAATTCACTATCGCACTAAGCCCTGTTCAATTTGAGGGTTACCAGAACTTTAAAGATGGCTGCAAGGGGTTTGCAGCCCGGCCTGGTGGAAGATCACCGAACTACATAGTACTGGCCATAGAGATCGCAACCCAGGTGCAGGAAGTTGGCAGCTTTGACTGATTTGGAGCAGTTGGTGCCACTGATTGATTTTGAGCAGTTGGTAGTCCTGATCAGATGTATTAATATTGGCGTCCTGATGAATACAGGTTTCCAGAAAGAAACCCAACTATGCAGACACTTGTCCCCGTGAAGACTTCGCTTCTAACCTCAACTTCACATAAGTTGTTTTCATTGCACTTGTCTTCAGTACAAGTGACTTACAATATAGTGTTTTTACGTATGACTTCGATAAAGTATTAGAGCAAAGACTACCTTGAGTTACAGGTTGCTGACTATACAAAAGACGAGGTCAAAGCCATTAGAGCACGGGGAACCGGACAAAAAAAAAAAAAAACGACAACTGATTCAGCATATGACCAACACTGAACTGAAATTTCCACGAATCCTCTTGTTTTTAAACCAGTGAAAGATTGTTCTTGCTGATATATGGGTTTATGTTCAGAATAACAACATGTACTGAGAGAGAGCGGAATTTCTGAGAAAATTACTGATTGGCTGTTCAAGAGAAATGTGATAAGAGTCTGTGTCCTTATTGACTGGGATTCTTCTTCTCCTTTGTTCACCTAGTGAAGTCAACGTGATTGTTCAGAAACGAGATGGGGTTTGTGCCAATTACAAGAGAAAATGAATCAAATCCCAAGAATTGTCAACATCAGGTTGATTTTCTTCTAATGCAGAAAGAAGCCTGGTTGTCTTTTTAGAATAGGGGGGGATTTCATATCTTCCCGCTTAAAGCAAATGTCGAGGATTCTTACCTTCCTTAATTATACCGAACTTTCTTCCTTATTGTCCTTCCTTGTCCATTCCCTTCCTTCTTATGTCTCTCTTCCCTCCCTGATCCTCTCAGAGAATAAACGACACTAAATGGTGAGAGAACTATCAGCTGTTTTGGAAACCAAAGGTCAATACGGTAGTATCATTATTATTTATTATCATTATTATTGTATGTATTCACAATATTCATCCGCCAGATTTATGCCTCTTGAGTCTCTGGAAGCTAAAGATTATGGCGTTCTTCTTTCTGCTGCTAAACTTCTCTGGTGCTG
>NC_089749.1:1045504-1048004 GCF_040412425.1 Macrobrachium rosenbergii | reverse complement strand
ATGCAGAATCTACATCCAAAAGTATATGTAGAAACTGGAAAGAAGAAATGGATGTAGGTTTAATAAGAAATGTAGGTACATGCATCCTGTAGCCATGAAAGACCAAAATCAAAACAAAAAATAAATACATATAAAAAACCAAGGAAAAAAAATGAAACAAATAAAAGAAAGAACAAAGATCATGTGATGAAGGCAAAAGCTTAAGCCAACAACGCATTATGAAAAGTCAGCACCACGATATGAGCCATCAGCACCTAGATATAGCACAAGGAACAAGCAATGTATCTATGATGCAAGGGGATGGTGCAGATATGGAGATAAGTGCAGGTTTATGCACAAAGTGTGAATAAATATGAAGCTGGAAGAACAAATATAATGGAAAAGTTGGATTTTTTAATGTACGAATTTCTGGAAATGAAAAAAGATCAACATATCAGAACAGGAAAGAGACATGGGAAAATCCTTATTATTACCCATATTAGATAATGGAGATAATATGCAAACAATCATAGTGATGAACGCAAGGGGTCTAGTTTCGAGTAACTCAAAAGAAAGAGAGTTCTTAGAAGAACTAACCCAAAAATGAAAAATAGAAATATTGAATATAGTGAAACCTGAGTATTCCCAAAGACTGGTAATGATGACCAGATAAAGGTTTCCAAACTTATAGATCAGATAGAAAAATAGAAATCAAGGGGAAACCGCGATATGGGAGAGATGCCAATCAAGGAAAAAATCTGTGAGAAATATAGTAACACAGAAATGTGAATTAATAATGGCAGAATTTGAATCTGAAAAATTAGTGAACATTGTAAATATAGACCCCTAATACTAAAGAGTTTGACATAATAATTGAAAAACTGGATGAAATATGTAGAAATCACAAGGACTGGACTATATTCCCAACTGAGACTTTAACTTTCCTTTTGTAGAATGGAAAGAACAGATAGGAGACTGTGGTTGTATTTATACATATAAAAAAAGAGAGCAATAGTAGTGCAGAAGATAGAGGCAATTTGAAAAGCTATTAGATATGCTACTAGAACATAACATTCAACCAAATAAATCACCTACCAACAAGAAAGGATAATATTTTAGACCTAGTATTTGTGGAATGAGGTGAACTATGTTAAAGAAATAATAGTATATAACATGAGTATTTGGACCATAATGTCATAGAATTAACCAATCCGTTCCAGAACATACGAAAACAAGAAAAAGCAAGAGACGAAAAAATGGGAAAGGATATGGAAAATACAATTTCTATAGTAAGAATATAAATTGGTCAAAAATAAATGAAGAATTAAACAAAGAATGGGAAAACATATTTGTAAGTGATGATATACAGGTAAATACCGATATATTATATAAAATATTAGAGGAAATAGTGGAAAAATATATACCGAAAAAAAGTAAGCATCAGTCACGAATTCCAAGAGACAGAAGGATCTTGTTCCAGAAAATTAGAAAGTGGAAAAAGCTCTTGCAAAAGAAAAGAATGCATGGAAAGTGATGGAACTAAAAAGTAAGATAGAAAATGCAGAACAAAAGATTATACAATCAAAAGAAAATGAAAAATGGAACCTAGAAGAAATGACACTACAAAATATCAAGCAAAACCTAAAATTTTTTTATTCATATGCAAAAAGATGAATAAAATAAGAGTAGAAAATAGGCCTCTAAGAATTGAAGGGCGATTAACGAATGAAAAAAGGAAATATGTAACATATTAGCAGAAAGATATAAGAGTGAATTTACACCTAGAATTGACAATGAAGATAATGATACAGAAATAAGAGATGAAAATACAGAATACTTATCAGATATAGATATTACAGAAGCATTATATTGTGCAGGCTATTAATGAAATTAAAAATGGATCCCAGCAGCAGGACCAGATGGAGTACTGCCATATTGTTAAAAGTGGTTCATTCAATCGCAGTCCCGCAAATATTATTAGGCAAAGTATAGATACAGGCAAGATTTATGATGAGCATAAAATTAGCATATATTACTCTACTTTCAAAAGTGGTTCAAGACTAGAGAGGTAATTATAGGCCTGTGAGTCTGACATCTCATATTATGAAAGTATATGAAAGGGTAATGAAAAAATATAATGAAACATTTAATGAAAATAGATTGTTCAATATAGGACAACATGGTTTGTACTCCGAAAAGTACACAAACCCAACTGTTAGTCCATCATGAAAGCATATATAAAAATATGATAAATGAAAAAGATACAGATGTAGTTTACCTAGACTTTGCAAAGCTTTTGACAAGGTAGATCATAATATATTAGCGAAAAAATTAGAAAACATAACATTGTTGACAAGTAGGAGAAGATGGATAAAAGATTTTTGCAAATAGAAAACAGATAGTGATTGCAAACGATGAGTCCGGATGACTCTGGTAATATCCAGTGTACCACAGGGTACGGTGTTAGCTGCATTGCTGTTTGTGATTATGATTGCAGACATAGACAGTAATGTTAAGGACT
>NC_089749.1:1020504-1040504 GCF_040412425.1 Macrobrachium rosenbergii | reverse complement strand
CTCAAAACAAATGCAATTTATTCTTTCCATGTTTTATATTTTACCTTGTTTTTTTTAATAACATATAACTTTATTTTCGCACTTCTCACGCATCAAGGGACGCTGGTAATTGTAAGGTTTTTCACGTTTATTCGAAATGAAATAGAACTCGAGCCCGTTTTGGGAGGCCAATGGTCAATACAGTTTTGCGCGATTTTGCGAAATGCATTCAGATGGGGATATCAGTCTCTTTTTTTTATTAAAGTGACTTTTATTCCAATCTGTCGATGAATAAATTTTGCTTCATTCATACTACTACTACTACTACTACTACTACTACTACTACTACTACGAATTCAGTGTCTACTGCTACTACTGATTAGCCACTACCCTATTGCAACGTAACATACGAGTATATTATACTCAGAATTAAACAAAACAAAAATCACAGTTATGTAATATTGAAAATGACAGATGTTCAACCAATGGCAATATTATAAGTGTTTACATACACACACATGTAGAGATATATATATATATATATATATATATATATATATTATATATATATATATATATATATATATATATATACAAAGAGAGAGAGAGAGAGAGAGAGAGAGAGAGAGAGAGAGAGAGAGAGAGAGAGAGAGAGAGAGAGAGTGAGAGAGAAAGAGAGAAATTCTTAAAGATATATAAGGACTGTGTTTGGAACTCAGTCAGAGTTTAGTCAAAGTTTCTCCATGGCTGTAGAATAAGACTGTTTTTAAAACCACCAATGTTCTGCATGAAGTTTCAGACTAACTCCAAGTATTCTTATATAAAAATAAAGACTTATTTACAAAAATCGACAAAGAAAGAAAGAATGATCTCCATGTCGATCTAATATCTAAGCTGGCACTTAATCTTTTCAGAGCTCACAAACAGGAAAAATAAAATGACAGCAGGAAGAAAAGATGCGACCTGATCCCAAGGAACTTCCCACGGCTCTGACTTTGCCTCCAGCTTTATTCAAAGAAATTTGAGTTTATGCAAACGGATGCTAATGTATGATGACGCAATGTCTTAAAGTAATACACAGGTACTTATTGATGACGTCTGCGTCTGGTTTGACCAAACGGAATTTCACAATAAAACGCAAACTTCCTTTCAATATATCATGTACAGATATACAAATTCGAATTATCTTAGATTTACTAAAATCATCTTATAGTTTCTTTTAATGTGTATAAAGAGTTTATCACACAGGCTTTTTAAATTCGTAAAACTATAGGGCCCGTGGGCGATATTATGCTCAAATAAGCTGCCACAGCGTAAAACATATATATTGGATATATATATATATATTTATCGATTTATAAATATCCAATATATATATACGCTATAAACGCTATAGGTGGATATATTATATATATATATATATTTAAAACCGATATATATTGTTGATTGTCTAGACATGCAAATGTGCATACTCTATATGCGTTTATAACTAGATTAAATGCACATTTTTATACGCATAAATTTATAGTTGTAAATCTGACAAACTCGAAATTTGAATGGAAAAACGATCCGCCAATGACGAGCTCTGAGAAATGTGATGGGAATGGCGGTATTGTGTCTGTTTGGGAACTTTTGACATTTATGATCTCCGAACCTTCCGTCATTTCCCAAAGATTAGGGAGACGATAAAGGGCAAATGAGGGGTTATGATGATGAAATGGGCGCGACGAATGTCATTCTTGGCCTTTTATTTACCTCCTTTTGTGTCTATTTTTTTCCTTTTATTATTAGACGCGTATTTTGTAACAAAAATTAGATCATTTCCTAATGCCGTAATTTATCATACAAGAATAAAAACTAATGATTAACTAACTATATGTAGGTATTTAACAAGAGAACACTAAGGTCTATTTCTTTCTACTTTAAAGCATGAGCCTTTTCTAATTGTATTGTGTTCCCTATAACAAGCGGAATGTCAATGCACCTTAAGTAAGCGTCGGAAAAGGCAAGTAAGCGTCGGAAAACAAATAAATCACTGTTTCTCCGTCGACTGGAATATCCAAGGTAAAATCAAAGAAATAGAATAGCCACAGAGATGCGGTGTAAGGCATATTTGTTTGGTTTCTTTAAATATATATTTCTTTAAACTGCTGAATACACAATACATTTAAACTCGGCTGAGGCTTGTATTCCTGAAAGATAACATAAATTGTAGTGTTTACGATACATATGTTTCCATTTAAACAAGAATTTACGATGTGATTGGGAAATTTAGCTCATAACTGGAAGTAAGTTACTAACCTATTTGCGAAAGATAATGAACAGAACATTCAATTTATTTTGACTTCTCTTGAATATACGACAGTCTATTCCTGCGTTAAAAAAAATTTACTTAAATTTTGAGAATACATTGATATGATACTGAAACATAAAAATATGAAGGGGTAAACTGAATGAATGGTATGCGGAAAAATAACCACAAGTACTGTCCTAACCCTTACAAAAACTCCCTGAAATCTGGCAAATGCAGAGAGACCCTGAAGAAGACATGATTTCTATTTGCCAGTTTTGTCGACCGCTGACTCCTTTCAATTTCACGGATTAACTACGAGGAGATTCCCAATGAGATAAAGCGAAATTAAGCCAGAATATTCAGGTTACATGCTGATTTAAATATGCTGACATACGCAGCATTTTATCTTAGTTTTTTCGCTGTGTATCACGGAAGTATTTATAAATATGATTTATAAAAAAATTATGATTTTTGATATTTCGAGACCGGTATCGAAATAGGCAGTGTTTACTTTATCGATAGTGCCGATAATTTTTTTTTTTTAAGTTCTGAAAAAGAGAAGCACCAGATGAAATTGTGCACTTAAGGTCAAAGGCAAATAAAAAAAATGATTTTCCAACAAAATTATCCCCTCGAGCCAGCAAAACAACCGTAAATGAAGTATACTTGTATAAATGTTCTTCATTTTAGTAATTCTGCTTTCCTTCTTCCCATCATCAGAATCCCCCTCTCCCCTCCCCTTCGCCCCTTGTCACTCCTTCCTGACGAGTTTTCCTCTACAATATCCGTTTCTCCAAATTGGTTCATTGCATACTCATCCAAGGTCTTTCCTATCTCTCCAAATCAGCCGCAGCCCACGTCCCTAATTCGTTATATTTTACACCATCTCTTCCTTGCATTACCTTTTCAAATACCATTTTGAGGTTGACATCTTCCTCCTTTCATAGAACCCGGCCCAAACATGGACGTTTTTCATCCTGGCATGAGCGATTGCAATTGTTACGACATTTGCTTCGTGTCATCTATTTATTTCTAATTCTTTCCCAGTCTGGTCTTTTCGAAGTCTTGCTTTGGAGATTTTATATGTCCTTTAGCCCCGTCTCTGGTATGCTAACGTTCATGAAGGTCATTTCTGGACACTTTTGGGCCTTCTTCCCCATTTTCTTTTCATTACTGATTTAATCTCATTTTTTTACTCCTACTCCTATTATTCGGCTTTTAGTGCCTGATGTACTTTCTCTCTTTTCTGTTACCTTGCATGTCACGACGTTCCAGTCTCGTCCCATCTTACATATTCCCCATTTTCGCTCTATGTACTGTCAACCATAGTTTCTTTAGGAGCCATTTAATGCTGATTTTACGCTTTTAGTTTTCTTACAATTTCATCAACTGAAAAAATATAAACTTCGCCGTTCGTTTCTACATGGACAGCATGCCTTCTTCTCTCCTCTCTCTCTCTCTCTCTCTCTCTCTCTCTCTCTCTCTTGAACTTTCCCTTGATGAAAAATGCTCCCTTTCTTCAGGCTGTAAGTTCAATTAGATTATCATAAGCCGTTAACCTTCTCCTTTCGAAACAAAGGGAGACGAAGGCCAACCTTTCTTCTTCTGCCTAAAGAAAGAGGACGATAATATGACTCTTCTTCTCCCTTTCACGACTCAAGAAGACGTTCCGAATTAAATGTTTATCGCGTTCTAAAGCCAAATACCTGGCTTTATTTGTTTCCTTTCGATGTGACGAATTCTAAACATTCTGTTTCCTCGCTCATTTTATTACCTTGGCTTTTTATCTGCGTTGTATCTAACCGATACAACTTTCAGATGGTAATATTTCATTTGTTTTCTAAAGGAATCAGGAACATTTGATTTAACCTCCTCCTTTATCCGATCTTATTACCAGCATGGAGTTGGCTGATTCTGTTCCTGTGGGTATCTGCCCCACAACTGTATACATAGTATTGTGGGATATAGTTTGTACTATTTGCATTTTTAACAATTCATCTAAGTGTAATCGTGTAAAAAAGATTCTTGAATACTTCGCTGTGTTAAAGTTTGACATTATCAATGATAAGATGAAATTTTAAAAATTAGCTGGTTTTATGAACATCATGTAAAATCATGCATGTCAGAGAAAGGACACAGAAAACAAAATCGGTGTATTTTCTCAAAGTTTTACGGAGAGACTTTTAGAATAACGACGAATCCAAACCGCTCAAAAAACTACCCTTTGTTTTACCATGATGTTATAAGGTGCAATATCAGAACGAAACACCTCCTCTCTCTCTCTCTCTCTCTCTCTCTCTCTCTCTCTCCTCATGATCATTAATGATATTTGGCTAAAAACTTGGGGGCAGATTCATAACTCTTAAGTTGCTGCCTATTCATTACTAATTCAGATCAAGATGACCCAAACAGTTTAAATGTTAAATATAGAAGGATATATTTGGACTAAGACTAAGAGAGAGAGAGAGAGAGAGAGAGAGAGTTCAAACGCTCGGAAGGATAAGGACTAGATTAAGAGACAGAACCTTACTCAAGTGCATATCATGAGACGGTTATGGAAAAATTAACGCTGAAGGGATAAAGGACTCGGGGTATGGGACGTCATCAGTAAGGACGTTCCTCTGGCAGATCAGATAGCCATGAGTTACGATTTCGCAGGACCTGTGGGACAAACGACCATTAACGCCCGAATAAACAAGACTTTCATGGCTTAAGACGGTGTGGAAAATGTCCTTTACATGATGCAAGATTTCTTGAATTTTTGTATGGTTTTCATCTTAACGTCATCTTTATGGGTTATGAACTAGAAACACGCTGGCATTTTCCTTAAATTTTCTTCCAGGTGTTTTATAGCAGGTTGAATATGATGTAAAAATATTTTCAGCATTCTTGAAGATAGTCAAGCTACATAGTTATTTGTATTTTATATGAGTTCTCGTCTTAAGATATAGTAACTTGGTTATGAAGAACTTTAAAAGCTGATTTTGGAAATACGAATCATATTTTGCCTTTGAACCCTTTCAAACTCTGTTTTTCATTACATATATAAAATGCTATTAACTGATATTCTTTCTTACAGTTGTTTTGGAAAAATCTGCTTTGGCACGAGCTCTTGCTCTTAGTCAGCCCGCAATCTTTCATTGATGACATTACTTTCCTCAGTTGAGACAGTATTTCATGCACATTTGGACTGTTATAGAATATTGCCATTTGAACTGGGATAGCCCATACATTTTCAAATTTACTCTAAATGACAAGAAAAATTTAAGAATCGATGCAAACTTCATTCCATAGTAAAATTAACATTTACATTAATTTTTCAGAGACAAAAAAAAAAATTCAGGACATCATTAAAAGTATTTTCCTTTCGCGACGACCTCATGAGAAACTGAATGTTTTGTGCCGAGGAATGTTAATTATATAAAAATGACTAGAGCAGCAATAGAATTAGTAATAGTAGTAACAATAGTAGTTTTTTGAATAATTGTATTAGGAACGTTTGCATTTCAGTTGTAACAATCCTACTACATGAAACATGCAGTTATTTACATATTTATTCATCTATATGTAACAGATACCCTAATGGATTTGACCATGTTTAACTATTTACTAAAATATATTGTGTGTGTGTGGTGCGTGTGTGTGTGTGTATACAGAGAGAGAGAGAGAGAGGAACCACGCAAACTTGTACTGGAAGCATGTCGGCTGCACCTCCGCTCTCTATATTTCCAAAGGGCGTCTTCGTGTGAGACAAAGAGCGGATCTGCCGCAGATGAACGGCCTCTCTGAAGAGGGAAACAAGAGACCTACGCGCAACAGCCTGAGGCACCGAGATATAAATGAAAATTCTCAAAATACGCAACATCGGAATGGGTTGCCTTCTTGTACGGAAAAGAGGGCAAATTTAAAGGTAGTAGATGCAATTTAATAGATATTGTATAAGAATGAATAATTATAAGTTTAGAGCTGGAATAAATAATCATTCATTTTTGAAAACGTAGTAAATTTAGATAGAAAACAGAATCTAAAATAATCATTGTTATTCCCTACGTAACTTACTGAACAAGTATCTCCTCGTAAATTGGCTGAATATGTCTACTAAAAATAAATATACTTAGCACAAGTTTTTCATCCCTGTCACTTACTGACTCTCTAAATCTAGGATTCTGTGCAAAAGTGTTTTCGTATGCTCATCAATTTACACCATCTCGATTTGTAACAATATCACGGCCAGCACTGATTTTTGCCGTGAATATTTTTTAATTTTCTCTAATGTACGCATTATATTGCACTGTAGTGGATGTAGACATAATCACTGATTGAACAGTAATAAAATTGGATATTCTTAAGCGTATGAAAGCAATCCCAAATAACTCCATACAAACTTTGATACACATGGCATGTTCAAGATATCTGGTTAGAAAACTCACTCCATATTAACAAGTAATAAACTTGAATAATCATAAACATGCCTGCAATTCCAAATTAGTGCATACAGATATTAATACTAATGGGCGGATGCAAATTTCTATTTAAAACTCACTCCATATAATGATAAAAAATAAACTTTTTAGACATGAGCTTACTGCAAATAATCATTTATACATATACACGTATCTGACTTTATGTTTAGGAAAACTCATTTCAATTTTCGTCCATTGTTTTCTATTTCTCTCGGTTACACACGAGGCAACATTGCCCACGCTTCTTGTGATATCACGACGTCTGCTGCGGATGTAGCTTACCTGACTTAGTCCCTTCTCGCACGGAAAAGTCATTTCATCTCAGACAACTCGGCCTCTTTTGGCGCGCCATGCTAATGCAAATATTAGTCAGGAAGAGACAGCCCCGGCCGCTCGAGTCATTTGTTGGCAGGGGTCCCTCTCTCTCTCTCTCTCTCTGTCTCTCTCTCTCTCTCTCTCTCTCTCTCTCTCTCTCTGTCTGTCTGTCTCTCTCTCTCTCTCTCTCTCTCTCTCTGTCTCTCTGTCTCTCTCTCTCTCTCTCTCTCTCTCTCTCTCTGTCTCTCTGTCTCTCTGTCTCTCTCTCTCTCTCTTTCTCGTAAGCTCTAACTTTAATTTCTCTGGTATTCATTAGCACCATTTCTCTCTTTCTCTCGTAAATTGATGTTTCATTTCTTTCAAATTCCTTTTCAAAGTCTCTCTCTCTCTCTCTCTCTCTCTCTCTCTCTCTCTCTCTCTCTCTCTCTCTCTCTCTCACACACACACACACACACAAACAATTTATCCTGAATAGCTTATAAAATAAAATCTTACTACTCAGTTACAACATTTATCAAATAGAGCATTTTCTTCGCAGCGAAATGGAATTGAACAAACCGCACATACCCAGCAACCTCATAATTCCCCATCCAACAAATCATTCACTTTTCATGAATGGTGACACCCCAAATAAAGACTCCTTTTTCTTTTGAAAAGTCCATTACTTATTTTTAACGTGGTTTTTTTATACGCTTATCACAGAAACCTTAACTCTGACAGGAATTCGGACTCCAGTTTCCTAGTTCTTGTGCTGGCGCCATAAAAAAAGCAGCCACAACGCTCGTGGTGTCTTCTAACCTCCTCCATAAATAAAAAAAAAAAAAAAAAAAAAGGGGGTGGGGATGACTAAATCAAAGATTAAAACCTCCCTTCCCCATCAGACAAAAGGGCAGGAAAATCCAGATTAAATCCTGTCCCCTCAATTAAAGTGTAGAAGAAATCGACGCGGCAAATCCACTCCCAACAAATAAACGTGAGAGGAAATCGAGGAAGTTGAAATCATTGTAAAATGCATGAGTTATCTGGTGGAAGTGACCAGTAGATTTTATAAATGAAAACAGTCCTCTCAAACTGGATCAAAAAATGAATAACCTTGACAAACTATGCCTCTATTGCATAACATGAATTCATGAATTATGTTAAGGAAGATAAAAGTTACAACCAAATTATATACATTGCTTTGATAAATCTTTTTGCTTACACTGAAATACATCTGCGGTTAAAATGGAACTGCCAAATTAATTGAGCGAAAAAATCAGATAAAGAACCGGATTTTAGATATTAATGACCAAAGCAATGGTTGGTAGTCTATATAAAATATGAAAACCATCTGACCCATCACAGCAATCACGAAACAGGTTTCTCAATGTGCTTCACACGCCTTTCCTCTGGGAAGCTCAGGCGTGAAACATTTCGTCCAAGACACTCCTTGTTAGCTGTCGCCGAACTGAATGAATGCGAACGTGTAACGATGTTCTTCCCTGTAAACTCTCATGTACAATCTGGCTTCAACATCAGTTCATGCAGGGCGAGAAACCGATCAGGCAATGCAGTTGGGAAGCAATATTTCTCCAGCTAGGCGAGCAATTGAATTTCTTTACGGTGACACATAAACCATTCAGCGGTGGAGAATGAAAGTCTAAAAACAGGATGTAATGGATAAATAGATAATTAGATATATATATATATATATATATATATATATATATATATATATATATATATATATATATATATATATACACATATATATATGTGTGTGTGCGCGTGTGTGTGTGTGTATGTGTGTGTATTCCTTAAGATAAAGCATGCATCTGTTGACCTAAAGCAGTGGATTATGTACCTGCCTCATGTGGACTCCTGTGAGCATGTTTTTATATATATATATATATATATATATATATATATATATATACATTCATACATTCGAGCGTTAAATCACGAAAGAAAAAATAGAAGTAGGACAGAAATTTTTGAAAAAGTCCCCTCGACTCCATTACCCGGTTGTCTTACCAGCTGAATCGCTCACCAAATCCATCGCAGATTTATGGTTGCTACGTTTCCCATTTTCCGTCTGAGCCTTCGGCCTCTAATGACTTCAGTGTTCATGTCTCCACCGGAACGAGATAAAAGATTCGTTTAAAGGTTTGGTGTCTTCTTTCCCGTGGATATGATTGATTTCAGAGCTTGGGTGTATAATTATTTTGCGTTATTTTTTACTCCATTTAATTTGAATTATGGGGTGTAACTCCAAAATTTCAATATTTTGTTCTGGAAATTATAATTTAAATATTTTTATTCTTAAACTGTTTTGTTACACTTCTGTACGTTTATAATATTTTGGATATGTAATGGCTGTTCCAAAATGGATCTAATAGTAATAATAATAATAACGAGGAAGAAAAATGCCAAACTTCAACGTTAACAGTACTGAGAAGGCCATTCATTCTAAATTACCCAAGCTTTCATTGCCGAACTTAGAAAGCTCGGTTATGCTTAGCTTCAAATTCGAAGTTGGTGAATGATGACCCCTCTCCGGCAGCAGAGTGGGCACTAAAGTGCCTGAGCCAACAGGTCAGTGGCACTGCCATGGATTTCCCCATTTGTGCGTTCTTTTTCGTGGTGAAGTTCCCGCTTTTGTTGTTATTGCATGGTGTACTCTAATACCTTGCTTCAAAAAGTAGTTTATATAATCTACTTTTTAATTATGCGTAAATAAATATTAGGACTTAGATCAATACTTTTCTGGATACGTATTCTTAGATGCTCAAGTTTTCATTATTTTTTTGTAAATTTTGTTTCGTTGGTTCATTGCGCTAGTTTACACTGCGTATGGGTAATAAAAATGGGTTCCTTTATGCCACAGGCTCCGTAGAATATGTCTGCTGGTGGAAAGATTCTTGCTTTTCCATATTCACAGATCATATTTTGTCTTCATATTTCTCAATTTAATTTTATGGGAAGTAATTTTGATTTTTCATTCCACGAATAATTCAAATGCAAAGCAATTAAGCGTTATTAAATCATTAGGAGGAGAGAAAGCAGAAGTAGAAGAGTTGGAGGACAATTACCTCCTTTTCAAAAAGAAATGGATAATTAAATAGGAATAGATACTGGTCACATTGCATATAGATCAGTTATGAACAGAGGTAAAAAATCTTCATGCTCTCCGTTCTCTCTCTCTCTCTCCTCTCTCTCTCTCTCTCTCTCTCTCTCTCTCTATGAAATATTCATAAACAACGATAAAATAAAATAAAATAAGTCTAAAAATTCAGTTGACATAGATACCCAGTGTACCAAAACCCGTTAAACAGTGAATCAATAAACATTCAAATTTCTCTTGATTTAAGAACAACAACATTTTTCCTTCACACTGCGCGTTAACCGGAGTGCACACGTTCAATCTTCCATACACTCTAACTGGGCAATGGACAGGCAGCGGATTGAATTTTTGTGTACATTTCAACGTTGAGGCTAATCACGTGTTTCATAAGTTATTTGCTGGATTTCCAACAATTATTTTTTTTCTTTCTAGAGGATGGAAGTCAGTATTGTGGTGAATATTGCTCTTTATGGGAGCTGAAGACTTTTTTTTTTTTTAGTGAAGCCAAGAAATATTTGGGTAACTGTTTTCAGACTTCCGGGAGTAAAAGATGAATCACTTGAAAACCAAAACATCTATCTCTTAATCATTCTCTTAATTTTTTTAGTGTTGAAGAAGCCATCATTATGAACTGTAGACATTTTCTCAGTGGTATCAAACTATGTAAGTTGATTTAAAAAAGTGAGTCACTTCATCGGAAGACTGATATTAACAATTATGTAGCACCACCGATGTAAAGGGACTCGACTGTGGAGAACGAGAACTCAGTTACTAATACTTAAATGCATAACCCAAATTCAACCCATATTGTTGACAACGAGACTTTTTCCAGAAATTTCGAATCAATTTTTCGCGAAATAAAAAGACAACTTTAATTCAAATTTATAAAAAAAAGGAAGACGAAAGAAATTTTTGGACAAAGCAACGAGCCTCGCAAACGACTCTTTAATGGAAAACAAACGGGTTGGAAGAAAAACGGATTTAAAACAATTGCCTCTTTAGTGACAAAACCCGGAGAGTAAATATACAGCTGTTTTATGCAGCTAGAACAAAGGTGTCTCGTTTTGAGAGACTGAATGACTGATAAAGATTCTCTTCTCTTGTATTCGAACTCTCGGGATATTGGTTTAAACATTTCTTATACTACTCCACGAAATCTCCAGAAAATTATTATTATTATTATTATTATTATTATTATTATTATTATTATTATTATTATTATTATTATTATTATCAACAAAGAAGATAGGAAAGTGGAAAAAGCGAACATTAGTATAATGCAAACTTCCTAGAACAACGTAGCTATGGTATTCGGACATAATTTGAATAAAAAGAAAGTCAGAAACATTTTAAAGATCTGAACCGACCAATGGTAGAAGGAGTTGAACCAGCCGCCCCCGCCCCCTTCGTGAAAAAGGTTTACAAAGATTACAAGAAAACAAGCAATTCCTCTGTTGCAGCCACCAAAATTCGAAAGATGAACGCAGAGTGTTCACGATAAAGAATAAGACTCTCTCATTTTATGCAATCCTCAATAAGGAAAATGGGTTAATCTTCTGTTTTCGGGCTTGTTGCTGTGAATATTTACTTCTAACAAAATGACAAGAGTTGCGTAAAAAGTCCCTGAAATGCGTAGTTCTTTATTCGCTCCATAAAAGTGTATCTCAGATAACTGACACGCACAGTGCTAGAGAGAGAGAGAAGGCAAACACTGCGAGGCAAAAGTTATAAAGCGCTTTCAAAACAAGACGATTAATGGGAAACAGATAGCCCTTATCAGGAGATCTAAAGAAGTTTATGATCTCATGCTCGTTTTGCTCTCTCTCTCTCTCTCTCTCTCTCTCTCTCTCTCTCTCTCTCTGACACAAAATGAATGTTTGGTCAAGAACAGATAAATCTCACCTACGGATGAGTCATTCTTTATCCATCGATGAAAAGTCCTGAAGGTAAAAATCTTAATCGAAAAATCTTATTGGAAAAATATTATTATGTTATTATTATTATTATTATTATTATTATTATTATTATTATTATTATTATTATATATAATGTGATTAAAAAAAGAGTTGAGGCCAAGGAAAACCCGCACGTTAGTATTATGCAGCTGTAAAGAGAATCATTTCGACATTATACGAAGACGGTAAAAGAAAGACCAGAGAGCTTTGTAAAAATCAAAGCTGAAAAGCTTTGCAGCTGACCCGTGGCAGCATAGTTGGATTCTCTATGAATTAAGAGTATAATAAAAGTCAATAAAAAGATCCCTCTATTTGCGACTCAACAAAATTCAAAAGACGAACGCACATTTATGTTCATGAAGAATCGGGCTTCTGTTTAATAAATTCCACAATAAGGGGAAATGGATCACTCTTTTGTTTCTCCGGAAAATTCTTTGCGCGCTCGAGGCTTTTTTTCTTGATCATTTACGTCCGACAAAGAGCCAAGTGTTTTAAGATCCCTGAAAATACGTATTTCTATACTCGTTTCTCAAGTCAGACTCAGAGAGATGATATGCATAGTACCAGGAGAGAGAGAGAGAGAGAGAGAGAGATGGCTGTCGGAAGTCAGTAAATCATCATGGTTACTAAAGATGCACTATACACGAATAATCAATAGAATAGATGATAGTTTCCAACTCTCTCTCTCCTCTCTCTCTCTCTCTCCTCTCTCTCTCTCCCTCTCTCTCCTTAACGTTGATATTTACTTTACATGTCACTGGTCAGATAATCAATAAAAAAAGCACCTGATTGCCAGTCAAATAAAGTAGGTCGCACTCAACTGTGGAAAGGAATTAAGGAGAGAAAGAAATAACAGCAAATGCATTCATACGGCAGATTTAGACGCTTCAGAAATAGCATGAAAACCTACAAACCTAACAGTATCAGTGATTTAACCCAAAAGATTCATATTTACCTTTGAGAGGAGGGAAATACGAAGTATTATTATTATTATTATTATTATTATTATTATTATTATTATTATTATTATTATTATTTGAAGGTAAAGAAAATAATCATATCTTTTAATAAAAAGCAGTATGAAGGAATTTATTGTAGAGAAAATACAAGAATTAGCTATAAGATTTTGAATAATTTAGTATTCTTTAAATACTGCACATAATAATAGATAAACTGAAAATTCTAAGGCAGAGCCAGACAGAAAACATTTCAGAAGAAATTCAATAAAAACTCAAATTCAGGAAGATTTCGAAGCTAAAAAAATTTTATAGCTGAGCCCCTTCAGAACAACGGAAGCAGAAAATATAAAAAGAGACAAAAGATTCTTTCAATTTTGGTTCAGTGAAATTGGAAAAGCTGAATTGTCTTTCTGCGTTGATAGAAGGACTTTGTTCAGGAAGCCTCCAATGAGGAATATTGAATATTCCTTTGTGTCTCGAACAACAGTTAATCAGTTCAGGATTACGGTTGATGTACATTTTTTGAGGGTAAATAGGCAACTTGTTTTGAATCCTTCCGAGATATGCGTTTTTGTTTGCCTTCAGAAATCTACTTATCATGTCATGGAGAGAGAGAGAGAGAGAGAGAGAGAGAGAGAGAGAGAGAGAGAGAGAGAGAGAGAGAGAGAATAATAGATAACTGTCCCTAACACTCTTAGTACTTAGATAAAAAAAGTCTAAACGGGATCTTGACTATTAAATAGACCATATAGCAGTGTACATTACCCGCAAGGGAGTACATTATCCCGTGGACCAATCCATTATATCGTCGATAAAAACAAGAAACTCCACACGAATACGTAGGACTTCGGCTTCAAGATCCCACGTGCCTGATGATTGTGACTGAAACAACGAGGCACTCGAAATATTCCAGGATATGTATGCAAGACGAATGCTTTTACGTGAACCACGGCTGTTTAGAAGCTGCAGGGCTATACAAATTCCATTGGCAGCTCGCTACTTGAAAGCACAGTTCATGTGCCGCAATTTCTAGCTCTGGATGCAAAGGGTCAGCCAGGTCTAGCTACCCAGTGTCTATGCGGGGCGACGTTCTTTGAATATGTTCGAAAATGAAATCTTGATTTTAATTAATAATGAAGAGGAGAAGGATATACATTTGCTAGAGAGAGGGTGGATGCAGTTGAAAGAATGGCATTTAAAAATCATTTAGCTGGATATACATGCCTGCATAGCTAAGCGAAATTTGATAACTTAGGTAGTTTTTACAAATTATAAACTATAATATATATATATATATATATGTATATATATATATATATATATATATATATATATATATATATATATATATACATACATACACACATATATGTATATATATATATATATATATATATATATATATATATATATATATATATATATATATATATATATATATATAATAATAACCAATGGAGAAAAGAAAGCCATCTTATACAGCTACAAATAAAACTTCTTACTAAGGAGACAATATATTCCTATATTCTTCGAATACCCGGAAAGAAACGACGTTCAATCCGATTGTTGTAGCTTAACAAGAAAGGTCAGTGTATGTGACGAACCGGTTCCGCGTGGGAATGGTATCATCAAGATGCCAGGGCTATTCAAATAATGAATAAAATCCTGACACAGAAAACGCTAAACGCAAAAGTGCCAGAGTCGTTTCTGCTTATATCCTTACATCACAAAGAAAAATGAATACAAAAAACCTCATAACAGATATGAATTAAAGTAGGACATTGCCTGAAATACAATATATTTCCCCTAACAAGAGCTTTAGAGGATAAGGAAACTACAAATTTCCCGAGAAACGGTATAATATAACTATTACACAACAGAATGATTTTCTTCGCTCTTTGACGTTCATTCAAGAGACGAGAAATTGGTTTTTTACTTTGGAGAAAATATAAGGGATTTGCAATGATGCATAATTCCGTAATTGCTGTATTATATAATTTTAAAAAGTCAGGATTAGTCAACTTCTTTTATTCACGACGCTGTGATCGTCATGATCTACACATATATTTTTTGTTATTTCAAAATTACAGAATATTCCGACAGTAAACGTAGGTCTTAGCTGGGAAATATAGAAGGGAAATACAACCTCCACTTTATGTTCATATATTATGTAATATAGAACTCAAATGCAGAAAGATGTACCATTATAACATTTATAACGTAACACTGTACATCAATTTACTTCAGATTAGGGGCTTGAGTTAACAGTTCATCGCGTTCAACACCTCCCTTTTCCTTGACACTTTATCAGACTTTTACTTAGAGAGGAGTAAAGGAGGAAAATAGTTACACTAAGTCAAGACCGTGGCTCAAATGGTACAGAGATAGGAATATTAATGTTATATGGCAACAACCTTAAACTGAAGTCAGAATAATCAAAGTGCATACCCACACACACACACACAAATATACACACACACACACACACACACACACACACACACACACACACACACACATATATATATATATATATATATATATATATATATATATATATATATATATATATATATATATATATATATATCTCTCTCATTCGGACTAATATTTAATTTTCACACACAGAAGAGCCATATTCATCAAAGAAAATCCGAAAAGAAGTAGCAAAACCCGTTAATTAAGACAATGCTTCCAATGCTTTATAGAAAATATTATGGATTCAGTCATAAGAAACGGGAGCACCAGCAAGTAACCCCAAAATTATCTTTCGTATATTGTACAGTAATTTTAACTCGGCGCCTAAGTTCAATACGGCTCTGTAAAGAAATAACAGCATAAATGCTCTAAGATAATTCTTTCTGCCTTATACAAGTATTTAATAAATAAATTTCCTATCCGAATCTCTTTATGATAAAACACAACGTGCATTCTGAGGAAGCAGGAACATGTAGAACCCCCCAAAATATTGACTTGTTAAGCAATATTCTAATGGATAAATTTCTAAGTTAACAAACGAGAGAAAAAATAAGGTTCAAACAAAAAGATAAATTAAGATAATGATGCAGAATAAAGATAGCGAAAAATCAGTAAGTAATTTATTTTACTAAACTGTCTTTTTAGGCATCAATAATGTTCAGGTAAATTAAAATTATTTCATACCTACTTATGTGAGTTCAAGGGGTTTGTATCAAATATAAAATTACAAGAACAACATCTGACGTCCTTGAGACTCATCCAGCCTCGTCGTTACTAGAAACGTTAATCTCGGCAAAGTATTTATGAGAAGCGAAGTAGAATAACAATAAGAATATTCTACATAAACACCGATATTGGAAACCGGTAAAAATCTCGCTACTAATGAGATCGGGAAACCGATTCCTTTTAACTTCCCTGAAAGAATCATCTTAAATATAATTCGGTGGCGGCGTTATTGGAACCCGATCAGAATAGCAAACTTCTGAAATATACGCAATAAACATGACACAATGCCTTCAGAGGGATGTCAAGAGAGAATCATTATGTTTATTGAAGAAGATTGTAGGTATATATATATATATATATATATATATATATATATATATATATATATATATATATATATATATATATATATATATATATATATATATATATAAATTAATGTGAGAACTCGTAGATGGTTGAGCATATACATAAATCTATGGATTTCCATTATCAGGAACCATGCGAATCCTTTCTGAAATTTCTGAATGTAACCACGGCAGGATGTTTCCATTCGTTTCTTTGTAAGGCGAAGACTGGTAATTCCACTGACATTGACAATACATGAAATATATGGTTGAGAGAATACATCATAGGTTAAGGGCTATTTTTATTCAAAATATTTATTGCACGAAAATGGGTATAATGACACACCTGCGATAGTGTCCCCCTCCTCTCTCTCTCTCTCCCTGGTTTCAGAGCTATCCTTTGATTGTATTTGTTATTGTTGAAGGCTTTGTGTGTTGTGTATGTGTATTATTATTATTATTTATGTGTGTGTGTGTGTGTATTATTATTATTAACAACTGCTTTCAAGGCATTTAGCTTATAGACAGTCTTCTCCATTCTTATTATAACTAACTTCTCAGTCTTGCAGGTAGGTGGTATGTCATTCAAAGGACATTGAAAATCATTCTGCTTTCGTTGTTTATAGAAAAGACTACTGTACAATCTAAATGCCGTTGAAACAGTAATTGTTTATAACAACGTTGCTCTAAAAGGGGACTCCTTCCTTATTATTATTATTATTATTATTATTATTATTATTATTATTATTATTATTGTGTGTGTATTATTATTATTATTATTATTATTATTATTATTATTATTATATAAAAACGCTCTGTTTCGGTCTAATAGCATGTTGTTATCATGTGTCAAAACTGATTTCCTGAAAACATATCAGGAATTCAGCATCTGATATAAAGCTCTTGCAAAAATCGTAGCTTCAGGTACGTATTAATTAACATGAACCAAATTTTGACCCACTATATGAGGAAAAAAAAAAAGTAAAAAGGCCTACTTGTAACAAAAATTAGGATTTTATCTCGTCTTGCTTACAAATTCATTCGTCCAATGGTCTAAATTGGACAGTTTCCGTTAAGAGAAATAATCCAGAGGTATCTGTCTACAAGACTGACTCAGGATGCACCTTCTGAAAGCCAACGAGGGAAACCTTGTTTGCTGGAATAGCGACCCCGGGTGAAAAGACAAATATCCGTCGGGTTACTTACGGCCTGATAAATAATGAAAGTACTTGTACCTTTTGTAAGAATGCAGCGTGGTTAAGATTCTAAAATAAGAATATTTAAGAGAAACCAAAATAAAGGGAATATGATTCTGGTGTAAACGTTTTATGCAGGTATCTGTTTTTCTGTTAATGATGTATTTGAGCAGTATTGTGAAGTATCGACTTATATGTATGTAAACGCATTCTGATGTAGTGTAGTCTAAGACCTCTCGTTTAGTTAAACATTCAAAAGTACATTGTTATGGATCTTTATAATCCTGGAGATCACTGAAGCCATTGTATCATTCTTTTTCATGCATTATGCTTTAAATTAAAATGGATAAACACTTAAAACATTTACGACAATAAGAGCAGCAGTTAATAGTACAGGAAAATATTTATATTATATTCATATTATTTTTACCATAATCGCAATAACAGTGAACTGCTGACGAAAAGCTCTGTCATCTTAATGAAAAAAAAAAAAAAAAAAAGATAATTTTATTTATTTCCAGCCTTAGAATACGATGGCATAATGCATATGCCGATTAAAGTTTTGTTCTGCGTCTTTCAATTGCTAAAAAAGTAATGACTCCAAAGTTACCTAGCATCTAGGTCAGGATAGTCCTGTCTTGGTTTATAAAACAAAGGAACGATTGTCTAAATAAATATTCAGACTTTGTCTTATCTTATCCAAAGGTTTTCTTTTTGACTACATTTACAGCAAGTCTGTATAAAATCGTATTCTTCGGAAGGACAATATACTAACAATCTGCTTTATTTTGGTAAAACAAAAATGATCATACAATGCCACCATTGTCCGTGTGTTCATTTATTTAACTCTACTGGTTCGTAGAGTAGTAGGAATTTCTAAAACAGATATTACTTCAAACTAAAGTAGGTACCTTAAACCTTTGCATCAATACACCTGGAAGACGGAGTGAATTCATGAGAAATTCAGTGTATCGAAAACACATCTTTTTTTTATTGGCATTCCAGAAGTGGGTCTTATCGAGGATAACAAATAAGGAATCTTTCCGTGTACAAACGTTGCATGGTGCTGCTTCCATAAAAGAATTATTGCTCAAATAAAATTTTGACTGAACTGAACTGAATATAGAATTTAGGCCAAAGGCCAAGCACTGGGATAATGAGGTCATTCAGCGCTGAAACGGAAATTGACAATAAAAGGTTTGAAAGGTGCAACAGGAGGAAAGCCTCGCAGTTGCACTATGAATCAATTGTTAGTAGAGGGTGAAAAGTAAGAGGGAAGAAAGAGAATATGAAAGGAGGTACAGTAAAAGGAATGAAAGGGGTTGAAGCTAGGGGCCGAAGGCACGCTGCAAAGAACCTTAAGTAATGCCTACAGTGCACCGCATGAGGTGCACTAACGGTACTACCCTCGTACGGGCCAAATAAAATGCTGCAGTGGTTTCAAATGGTCCTTTTCATCATACTTGATAAAGATTTATGGATTGTCTAGTCTATTTCTGTCGAGAATCTGCCGTGTCCATTATTGTTGTTGTTGTTTTTATTAAGGTTTAATCAGACAACTTAAGAAAAGGTTCAGCAGTCGTGTTTTACTTGGCGTTCACTTTAAACTTTATAAATATCTTGTAGAGAAAGGTTTTACTGTTATCCAGAACATTACACTCAACGGCAGTAGGTACACTTGTTTGTATACATAAAATTGCTTGAATATACTGGTACATATAAACACAACAAAATTTAGTTTCTCTGGTCATCAAACAACGATGGCATCTTGCACTTAACAGGTTTCCCTCAGAAAGGTACTGTAAAGGTATTTATTATTTAACAATGTTGTTGCAGCTGCTTTATTAAGAACTTTCAACGTAACCGTAGAGTCAGGTGAGAAGATGATGGGTCTACCGCGTGGCCCAAAAAACACCAGTCAGAAATTTCCACTGCAATTATTGAATAGCACTCCGACCATCCACATCTGTTTAAATGTCAAACAGCCATCACACATTCCATGTTTCTTGATGGTCATTTCAAGCGTTCCGTTTATTTTCGCTTCGATATTCATCCAATCACTGCTGAAGCAATTTAGTATCCACAAGTACATTTAGCTGAACAGATATAAATGCCAAATTTTAAAAGTTAATGGTAATAAATAGAAATTGCTGTTGATTATTTAATTTAATAACTATATTCTCTAA